>NC_133450.1:225031608-225331608 GCF_048565385.1 Saimiri boliviensis | reverse complement strand
TTGACACTGCAAATTCTGTGTCTTTCTTCCAATTCTAAGACATTCTTTCTTAGAATCTTTTCAAGGCTTTTCTTCCTTGACTTGCCCATGTTCTTCAGGGTTCTATGCCCAACCCACTGTCTTCTCACTGTATATTACCTCCTTGATAACCACACTCACTCCAACACCTGAAAATTTTCATATGCAACTCCTGTAAAGACTGCTATCTTGCACTACAAAATCACACTCACATTTATATTTCCAGAGCCAAATTAATCATCTTACCACACAAACAAAATACCCAACGTATTAAAAAATGTCTATTATGTTTATAAACTATAATATAGTGATGAAAATGCTGAGCACAGTGGTGCACACAAGTAATTCCAGTGACTTGCAAAGCTGAGGTGAAATAAATTCCTAGCCTGTTAGAGGCTAGGAATTTGAGACCAGCCTGAGCAAGATAGCAAGACCCTCATCTCTATAAAAATAATTTTAAAAAATTAGCCAAGAGTGGTGGTGTGTTTCTGTAGTCCCAGCTACTTGGGAAGCTGAGACAGGAGGATCACTTGAGCCCAGGAGTTCAAGGTTGCAGTGAGTTATTATGGTGCCACTATATTCCAGTCTGGGTGACAGATGAGACCCTGTCTTTAAAAAAAAAAAAAAAAAAGACACCTAATGGGTCTAATAGGGAAGGACAAAATCAATCAGTTAATCAGAAACATAAAATGTTTAATTATTGAATTATAATTTTCAATGCTATAGAGAAGTATAGTGTGTAATAACTCAATCCTTATATTCACTTAATCATTTTGTCTATGGCTTCTTCCTTCTAAGTATAGCTTGTGTCTATTTCTGTGTGCCTTGCTAATACTAACTCAAAGGATCATCTTCTCTTTTCTGGATTCTTGTGTAACAGCTTTTTAACTGTTCTTACTACCTCCAGTTTTATATCTTTGAAGCAGCCTCCACAATGCAGCCGGAAAGACTTCCCTAAATTCCAATCCTGTTATTCTTCTGTTTAAAATCCCTTAATAATAATAGCTATTTGTAGAAAATTTACTATGTGTCATGCACCCGCCAAATAATTCTCCTTTAATCATTACAACAACTTTATTGTTTAAATATTGTTATTATCTCTATTCTACAGATAAGGAAGCTGGAAGAAACATCTGTCAGGCCCAAGGTCAAATGGTAGACATAGGATTTGAATCATAGAAGGACTAAAATGAAAATTTCTCACAGATCACTCTTCTGCTTAAAATCCTTCAAAACAATTCTTGCTATAAAGATAAAATACAAATGTCTGACCTGTCATGTAAGCATTTGCAGGATCTTAACCACACATATGTCTCCAGCTTCATATGCTGACCCTGTCTTGATTAAACCTTGCAACTCAACCACAGTGAACTTATTTTACACTGCAGTATGCCATAATAGGTATTATCCATAGCGCTCTGCCTTCATTCACAGTAACACACCCCTCTCATCAAAACATATGCCCCTGTTTCTATCCCCTGCTGAAACATTCTTTCCTGAGCTTTATACTGACTTACTCCAAGTCATCATTCTAGAATCAGCCATCTCAGATCATTTTCCAAACCCTTACTGAGATTGCTGCCCTGTTTACTTTTCCCCTTCCTAGAACTTACTCACTGTCCTGTCATTTTCTGTCTGAATTCCACATCTAAATAAGTTCCTGAAGGCAAACATCAAGTACTTCATATCAAAAATCTTGAAACATTGTAACCACTCTGAAAACACTGGCTGTAGCAATGGCTAACTTGTTCTAACCTTTGTTTTGTCCTTTATGCCTATGAGATTTCTTGTTTGCCTTGATAATTTAATTTTGTGCATGTGCCAGTTGATGCCTAGGATCAAGTTTCTTTTTTTATTTTAGGTTTTGTAATGCAGAAAAACTTTGTTTTCATGTGTATACAGAAGTCTTATTTCAGCCTTTCAAATTTTACTGGATGATGTCTTCATTTGTTTTAACATGTCTGTATATTTGTATTTCAAGGGGCATGAAACTAGGATCCTTGGGTAGTTTTCAGGAGATATAAACATGAAAGCACTTGTCTTATCCTTCATCTAGAGACATTTTTTTGCATGCCAATGGTAAGAACCTAACAATCTTCCTCTTCTCTACCCAATAATTTGTTTACATTGGAGAGATTATGTCCTCTTCTCTCAGGAGGTAAGGATGTCAGCTGGACAGCATGTATATTCCTTCGCAGATTCCTAATTATAGGGCTCTTCACTTGTTATATGACATATATACATGCCAGCCTATCCACATGGCTCTCCTTTCCAGAAGGGGGAAATAAATTGAAGCGTACGGAACAGATATAGCTACTACTATGATTATAATCTGCCTTGATTCAGAAATCTTTTTTTTTTTTTTTTTTTTTTTTTTTTTTTTTTTTTTTTTTTTTTTGAGACGGAGTTTCGCTCTTGTTACCCAGGCTGGAGTGCAATGGCGCGATCTCGGCTCACTGCAACCTCCGCCTCCTGGGTTCAGGCAATTCTCCTGCCTTAGCCTCCTGAATAGCTCGGATTACAGGCATGTGCCACCATGCCCGGCTACTTTTTTTTTTTGTATTTTTTAGTAGAGACGGGGTTTCACCATATTGACCAGGACGGTCTCGATCTCTTGACCTCGTGATCCACCCGCCTCGGCCTCCCAAAGTGCTGGGATTACGGGCTTGAGCCACCGCGCCCGGCGATTCAGAAATCTTATGTTTGCATTTAGGATAATATAAGCAAATGCAGATATTCAAAACTCATCTACTTCCTGCTTCTTTTTCATAGAAGTCATGTTAACTTAGATACTAATAAGAATAATAAATCATTCTTTAAAACTTTTTTTTTGGCACCCATTCTTTACACATGTAGAAAAAAGAGAACATTTGATGATGTCCCAGGGCAAACTAACTGGACTGCTGCATGGGCCCAGCTATCGCAGTTCTCTCTGGTTACCCTGAGAGATGAGAAGATTAAATTTCAGTCACCCGTGGCCTATCTGCAGCCTCCTGGGGTGCCACAGTACACTGGCTGGTAAACTTGGCTCTAGAAAAACATTTCAGATAATATATGTTTTTTTTCTATTTTGCAGACATTTTATAGCTTGTCTCATAGTTGTTACTGCTGTTTTTTGTTTTTGTTTTTTTAAAATAACGATAGATTCTTGAATGAAGAAATCCCTCCAGACCTGGTGCTGGCCTATAGACAGAATTAGATGTTCCCTTTGGCTTCATCTATTGTCCACTGTCTCCAGCTATAGGGCTGTCCTTGTGGATACATCTCCCAAAATATGTTGTGCTGCTAGTGGTCATAAATTTTCCTGAGTTTCTTCCTTCTGCTATTTGTGCTATTCTTTTATTACAGAAAAGTTACCTTTCTCTTGGTTATTGCTCTATTTATGGTTGTATAAGCATAATAGGTTCATTGCCCTATGTGCAGGGCAAGTCAATTAGCCGAGACACTGGGTGGCAGCAGAGAAAGGTTTAATTACAGATTGATCAACAAGGACATGGGAGGAAACCTCATATCCATCTCCCCAAAGAGTCTAGGGCTAGGGATTTTAAGGGTTTGGGAATGGACCAAAGTGTGGAGATTGTTGAATGGTTGAAAAGTGCAGGGTGAAGTCATGGGAAAGGGAGATGAAGAAACTATATTTTCATAGTGATTCGATTCTTTTGTAAGGGTCTTCAAACTGGTTGTCGTCAGCTGTTTCTCTGAAATTCAGAATCTGCTTGAGCAATTCTTAAACACCTTATGTTTCTATAATCAGAAATCCTTTTATAAGAACAATGGTGATGCAAATGGTCAGTATCTAGGGCAATGTGATTTTTGATTACAAAAAATTGTGTCAATGTACAGCCTGATTAATGCTTACTTATAACCATATTTCTGTCTAGAATTCTTGTTAACCCTGTGAAGATGATTTTAGCTACTTTTTTTTTACGAGATGAGGTCTCGTTGTGTTTCCCAGATTGTACTCAAACTCCTGGGCTCAAGCAATCCTCCTGCTTCAGCCTCCCAAAGTGCTGGGATTACAGGTTTGAGCCACCATGCTTGGTACTTTCTATTCAAAATCATTTGCAGCAGAAGAAAGCAGGTAGACCAGAGCAGCATTGACATACAGCTACAAGTTCTTAAAGTTTCAGTGTAGTGATTTAAGTTTTAGATATTTTTAGATATAAATTGTTAGTCTAAATTGTCAGTCCAAGTTCTTACATACATAAATATTTTTAATTGAACTTGCTACTCTCCCTAAAATTAAATAAAAACTTCCCTTATCTAATGCTCTATGTAGGAAAGTTCTGAAAGTGTTTTAAAGAATTTCAAATTTGTCACAATTCATTTCCAAAGAATCTAAAATTGTACTTGAGTCATATCATAATTCTTAAAGTATTAAATGGACCATTTTAAAACAAAATAGGCCATCTCATTACTTTCAAAATCTGTCATTATCAGCTTAGTAGCCAAGAATTAAATGATTCTGCTTTGTGTTCCATTTAAATTTTGTGAAGGTTTTAAATATCTTATTAGAATTGGGGAGAATAATCTGTTAACAGAGAAAAAGTTGTTAATTATTTTATGGTAAGCATTCATTCAAACGTATTTATTAAGCCACTCCTCTGAATAAAGCAATGTGCTAGGTATTTTGAAATATCAAAATAAATATGTAAAGTCGGAAGAGGAATATACATATACACAAATATATACTTACATATATTTATTGAAAAATGACTTTATACATACAAGTTATTTTTCTTAATCTTAAAATCAGTTTGGGAAAACTAGAGAAAGCCTCCTGAAAGATTCATAGTCACATAAAATCAAATAGGAAATTCCAAGTCAGTGTTTTGGCTGCTTTATAACTCCTAATGAGGACAGTCATTTACAGTTAGGGAAAGAAGAGATTATGGACTAAAGATATCAATGAAAGCTTTATAGAAAGAAAATAGGGACAAATTAGATTTGAGCAGGTCAGGAGATTGGAGGCAACCTAAAGAGAGAATGAGACACAGGTAAGAACAGGATTTTGAAAACTAATTTGAAAATCAGCTGTGGATATAAGAATGAGAATGTGAATTTAAGGACAAACAGACCATGAATGAATAAGTCTTGTTGGAAGTAAATAAG
This sequence comes from Saimiri boliviensis, assembly GCF_048565385.1. Taxonomy (NCBI): domain Eukaryota; kingdom Metazoa; phylum Chordata; class Mammalia; order Primates; family Cebidae; genus Saimiri; species Saimiri boliviensis. Next base: position 225,326,478 of record NC_133450.1, on the reverse strand, counting down.
GGATGACATTCGCTTCATGAAGCTATTTTTAGACAGGATAAGAATGACTTCCAAAAGAATGGAAATGTGGACTGGATGCATCTGCCATCTTAAGGGATCATGAGTTGTGAAATAAGTAAATGAGTTGTTTAAACAAATAAGTTTCCATTTGAACTTTTCTCTCATATTTTTTTTACATTAATGGGATGTTTACAAATCTCTCATTTTCTGTTTGATTCTTCTGCCCAAGTGTTTGGCTACTGATTATATATTTTACCCTTTTTCCCATTTGCCCCAAGAGTGCCCGTGGGTGGTGCTTACAGCTGCAGCATTTACCCCAAGAACTTTGCCACAAACTACCTGGCTTTTGCTATTCTTTTCACATTGCTCTGGAATATTGACTTTTGAAACAAAAGACATCATTCTATTTACAGGATTCTGTTTTTAGTAGTCGTATTTCCATTCACAAAATAGAGTAATTCTTGATGGCTGAAAATGTCAAATCCTAGAAAACGCAGCATTCCTACATGTGATGTTGACATCATTCTTGAACAATTGTTGGCTGAATATTCATTTGATGAATCCTATTTTTACAAATTAGATGATTCAGATGATTCTGATGTTTGTTCTGTTTAGAAATAACTCCAAGAATAGTTTTTATATTTTAATTACATTGAAAATCAGATTCACTTCAGCCTCAAAGAATGTGTTTATGTAAAATTAAATGATCGTGGCAGGAGCAGTATGTTTTCTTTCTAAATGGGAAAAGAGTTAATAATGAATATTAGTCATTCTCAAAACCAATTAAAAGTTAAAAAAGAGGTGAGAAGGAATGATTGACTGAAGGAAGAATTACGCGAGAATCTATCAAATAATCCCAGAAAATAACAATGATTGTAGAGATGAAAAATATCTGAATAGCCTGAAATTTAGAATAACTAATTGTTTCAGCGTTTTGTTTTTTATGTTTTCTTTGTCATTTTAAAAAGTCTTTCATAGATATTTGTCTTTAATTTTTACTAATTATTAAATCTTCTTTCCTTTTTACAGGCCATAGATTTTTCTTCCTACTTTTTGAAATCTTTCATTTCGTTAATGTCTCAATGCTTCCATCACCATAGCCTTTGTTATTTTCTGAATTAGAAAATAAGATAGTGTAATTTCCTTTTATTTCTCATTTGAATTCTTTATATATAAAGTTTTTATTAAACATTTTCTCTCATTATTTTATTTCATGTGCAGTTTTTAAATGTTTGTTACCAGTGACTTTTTTTCCACATAGGGAAGTAAATACGTGAATGTTTTTCTGTTAAAGAAAAGGCTTTTATTTAACGTAAAAACAAAGTACTCTAAAACACACAAATATATTATAAAAAGTATTCTGCATATTCTCTTGCTAATAAGAACATGTGCATTATTATAATGAGAAGAATTACATAGAATCTTATCATTTTATATCTTATACTATTGTTAAAAATGCGTAAGTTTTTGACTAAGCTACTCCACTCTTAAGCTGGTTGTCCTAAGATTCTCTATGGAGGGCAAGGCCTGTTCCAAATAAGTATCCTCTTTTTAATAAATTAATGCTAAGCCTGCTTAGCTCTTTGGGGATGTAGTTTTAGCAGACAATGACCTTCTCCCTCTCGTTCACATCTCCCTCTCACTGTCTTTTTAGCAGAAAGAAAATTGCCCTTGTTTATGGACCTTCTTTTGCGGCCCTGAGTGGATTTTCGCACTTGTGAAAACGAGATACTGGCAGTAACCAGAATTAAAAGAAGGAGGATATTGGGCCCGTTTCCTCTTCTAACTCTGCTAAGCCAATTTCACTCTCATAAGTAACTTTCCTCCTCTTGCAGACTTAAGCCTCTCCTGTGCGGAAAATCAGGACAACATCTGAGGAGGTCTAGGACAAGGACAACTGTCCACCAGGGACCAAGCTAAGATGGGTAAACCAATTTTCACTTGTGAACAATGCCAGAATTCAACCCATATGTCTCCCATGGTGAAGCACTGTAGTGCATCATTAACCCACTGTGCCACTTAGCAGCTTCTCTCTGCTTGCTGTCTTGTGAATTAACATCTCTACCGCCACCACACTAGACCCTGGGTTTATTTCTGCTAGGAGTGCTGCTGAATGAATAGCAGTTCTCCGTAACAAGGGATCGGGGCACAACTCTTTCAAATTTTCAACTGAAAGCAATAGCAATTTGCCATTCAGTCCTATCTTATCATCATCATTAGGATGGGAAATCACAATCTGAAGGCTTCTTGCAATATGCTGTCAACCTGGTATCTTGTAATTTTAATATGTAATACTGTGGTTAATAATTAATGGCTTTAACTCTGTAGGTGGGATCTGAATTTGGCTCCAAGAAAGAAATCCCTCTGAGCTAAAATATTCTTTGAGACTTCAACATCTTACGAAGTTCCCCCTCAATCAGCCTCAATGCCTTCTTATTTAAATGATCTGCCATCTAATGAATCTGGATCAAAAGCTCCAAGCTTAAAATATACAACAAAAAGCTGCTTCTGGGTGAAGAGTTTGGATCCAAATCAAAACGTTTCTGTGCTCTGGCCATTAACACATGCAGTTAACTGCTGGGAAATACTGATGTTCAAAAGATATGGTGGAAAAAGGCACCTGCTTTCTCACGCTGGTTTATGTTTGTCATCTTGATAAAAATGCAAGGCAGCATATGCAGAAATTGTGCGGAAACACCATTCACATGGTAATTCCTTTGTATTTGAATAACTTCTTTTCAGGTGGTGGACTGAATGCCAGACTTGGGAGGATTTGAGCATCTCCCTGCCTTCAGTTCTTCCGTGACAATATTTTAGTGTCTGGCTCACTTTTTTGATCAAAGAGGACCATTTATTGGGACTTCATAATGAAGGTGCTGCCCCTTGATTTTCCTGGATCACGAGCCATAATGTAGAAAGGTTTCTCGCATTTTGTCTGATGCGTATTACTGACAATACAGCCAAGGAAAAAGCGCCTTAATTCTGTCAGCCCAAATCTTTTTTAGTTTCAGTGCTGTTTAAACAGCAAAAAAAATATTTGGGTAGACTCAGCGTAACCCCTCATAAATCAAATCTCCGATAAATTCTAGTAATATTCCCTTTTGCAGGCTTCAATTATACTTTGCATTTCCAAAATACTAGGTGCACAGGCCACTCATTTTTACAGTCTATACCTGCCTGATGTTTAAATTCAGGAACTTTGAGTACTATTCTACTTATAGAAATGAAAGCTTAAGAAATTTTAAAAGTTATTCTGGAAACACTGAAGCATGTCACACATATACATGTATATATATATGTCAATAAAATTTTAACTCAAAAATGGCTTTGGGGCTTAATCTCATATTTAATTATAACCAGTTGCTAGTGATTTGCTTGGAACTCCATGCTGAGAGAGATGGTGAGGTTGTAGCCAACCTCTAAGGGAGAAATTCTTTGATAAATCATTAATGTTTGTCATTTTGGCAGAAGGTGGGAATAACACACTCATGTCCCATAGTGTCTACTCTAACCCTAGGAAGACACTTATGACTGGACTTGGTGAAGTACATATGGTAAGCAGCAATTAAAGACAGCATTTTGAAGGTCAAATACATGTTGTTTTTGTCTTAAACTTACCAGTGTCTCCTTTTCAAATAGTGTTCTCAATTCCTGAACACTCTTTAGATTTAGCTAAATTGATTTTCTCCTACAAGAAGCACTTTTATGATTATATTTAGTTTTAAAATTTAATCATACTGAGGTATTTGAGTTTTAAGTCTTTCTATGTAAGGCTTAATATTTGAGGCTATTAATTCATAGCTAACTTGCCAGCCAACACTACCAATAGAATAGTGGATGTGTCTCTCCTAAGGGCTCAAAATCAAAACAAATGAAGCTGGGCACAGTGGCTCACACCTGTAATCCCAGCAATTTGGAAGGCTGAGGAGGGTGGGTTACTTAAGGCCAGGTGATCAAGACCAGCCTGACCAACTTGGTGAAACCCTTTCTACTAAAAATACAAAAATTAACTGGGCATGGTGGTGTGTACCTGTGATAGCAGCTGTTCAGGAGGCTGAAAAATGAGAATCGCTTGAACCCAGGAGGTGAAGATTGCAGTGAGCTGAGAGTGCACCGCTGCACTGCAGCCCAGGTGGACAGAGTGAGACTCAGTTTTAAAGAATAAAATAAATAAATCTAATGAGCTCCAACTAGTGGGAATGGGAACGTAAGAAGTGGCTTGTTGGAACCAGCTCGCATTAGCCTGTGAGAACAGATTGTTAAATTATTAGCACTATTGTGATCAGATTGTTAAATCCAGCCCTTATTAAACATTCAATTGTAGAAACCATAACAGTAAATGATCTTAAAAATAAAAATCATACATTCTTTTTGTTTAATTAGGTTTTTCTTTTGACAGAGTCTTACTTTGTTGCCCAGGCTGGAGTGCAATGGCATGATCTCCACTCACTGCAACCTCTACCTCCCAGGTTCAAGCTCTTCTCCTCTGCCTCAGCTTCCTAAGTAGCTGGGATTATACGTGCCTACTACCACGCCTGGCTAATTTTTTGTATTTTTAGCAGAGAGGGGGTTTCATCATGTTGGCCAGCCTGGTCTCTTAACTCCTGACCTGAGGTAATTCACCCACTTCAGCCTCCCAAAATGCTGAGATTACAGGCGTGAGCCACCACATGCCCAAGTGTTTTGTTGTTGTTGTTTTGTTTGTGTTGCTGTTGTTTGTTTTGTTTTGATTGTGACAGTGTCTCACTCTGTCACACAGGCTGAAATGCAGTAGAGCAATCACAGCTCACTGCAGCTTTGACCTCCCAGACTCAGGCAATCCTCCACCTCAGCCTCCAAGGTAGCAGGGACTACAGGTACACACCACTATGCCCAGCTAATTTTTGTATTTTTTGTACAGACAGAGTTTCGCTATGTTGCCCAGGCTGGTCACAAACTTCTGGACTCAAGCCTGTCTTAACCTCCAAAAGTGCTGAGATTATAGGTATGAGCCACTGCGCCTAACCAATAATACATTTTTAAAATTCACAAATTTTCATTTCACTACATTTACTTTCATCTACGTTCTTGAAGTTATTTATGCCATTTGTATCTTTATGTTGAAAATAGTATATAATGAAGTGTTGATATGAATTTCTTCCCAACTCTGCCTTCAGTGATATTATGTTAGTGATTTGAAATTGGCATAATGTATTTACATAACAGAAATAGGAAATAATAAATAAAGGCATGATTTATTATGTTGGTTGTCTAGATTATGGATTAGCAAACTTTTTCTTCAGAGGACTAGATTGTAAATATTTAAGGCTTGATGACTATGCAGTTGGTCTTTATTACAAGTACTGCATTGCTGTTGAGTGAAAGCAGTCATAGGCAATATATAAATAAACAGGCGTGACTATGTTTCAGTAAACTGAATTTTCAAAACCAAGAAGTCAGCTCACTGGCCATAGTTTCACTATGACTGGTATAACTTAAAGAAAGCAATAGAAAAGTGTTAGTCATGCTGATTAAATTAAAAGTGTGCCATATTTGTAGCTATGACAAAGTGCATTGAACAAAATTTTGAGAAATTATTCTTTCAATGATTGAAAATTATTAGGATTCAATAAAAAGGCTAAAAAGACTCAAACAATTTGAACAGCCTTATAGTCAGAGGGGAAATGTGCGAATCATTAAAAATAATACAATGGATTGAAATCCATCAGATTTGTTATATTTATGTGTTTATAACAATATTAAAATAAACATCGGTAGGTGATCTTTGAGGATACTAAGGAACCAACTTATTATTTTGAAAAATCCCATATCATAAAAAAAAATAGTCAAGATGTTTTTTCACGTTTTTCTATATGAACTATACTTCAGGATGAGCAACTAGTTTATAAGGTTACATTTTGCTCTGGGATTATTTCAGTTAATAAATGAGAAACAAACAGTGGAATGTCAAGATTTTATAACTCTTACTAAGTTAACAGATCTTAGATAAACAATTATCACAAATTGCTGAAAAAAAACAAACAAATAAAGACACCACTGGTATTACGTAAATCCTGATTTGGTTATACAACACACCACCTATGAAAACAAATTACTCAAACAATCAAACCAAAATGTGATTGAACCACCATATCTACCTATCAATTTATAAAAAATAAGGAAACAGAAGAACATATCAAATCCACCATGAACACACAGTCACAAATTTCAGAGTGTGACAAACTGTATAAGATGAACAATCCAGTTACTTTAACAATAAGAGAAAAAACTGCAAAGAAATATAACAAGATGGATAGCAAACTATAGAATTAAAGATATATTTTAAAAAATCATTCAACTGCAAAGATGTGATATTAATTGGATCCCAGCTGAAGCAAACAAATTGATACAATGTGAACAATGAGTGGTTAATCAATGATAAAGAATCATTGTTATTATATTTTAGGTATGATAGTGGCATATTTATAAAAATGAGTGCCTGTCATCTAGGGATACATCTTGAAATGTTTGCAGATTAAATAAAATTATATGTAGGATATAAGATTATAAGTATTGATTGTTTAAAAATATTCAATGAGAAAAATAGGGTGTAGTTATAGAATGAACCACAATTTGCCTTGAGTTGATAATTATTGAATCTGAGTGATCAGTGCATAACCATTCATTATATTAGTTCCTCTACTTTTTATAGTTTTGAAATATTCTGTAATAAAAACAGAAATAAAAAATAATGCAGTCTCTAATTTTATAGTAGAGTTAGGTTTCTTATAGCTCTATAATCTTAAGGACTGATTTTCTTAAACTAGAGGCACGTTTTCAGTTCTGTTCAAACCAGTTTGCCAGGCAATAAGACAAATCTTTAGTTTCTTATGTGTGTTTTAGAGACACAATCTCACTGTCCCCTAGGCTGTAGTGCAGCAGTGTGATCATGGATGTTTTACTGTAACCTTGAACTTCTAAGCTCAAGCAATTCTCTTGTCTCAGCTTCCCAAGTAACTGGAACTATAGGCACATGCAACCATGCTCTGCTAATTTTTTTTCTTTAGCTTTTAATTTTGTAGAGATAAGATCTTGCTATATTTCCCAGGCTGATCTCAAACTCTTGGCTCAAGTGATTCTCCCACCTTAGCCTCCCAAAATGTTGGAATTACAGGCATGAGCCATTGCACCCAGTCTCTTCAAAAACTATTTCAGACCTTATGCTTTTGTCTGAAAACCTCCCTTTTCACCTTTACCCTCAGCTTACAGTATTAAAATCAATTCTAAGATAATTTTTACAGGCTTCTACTGCCATATCCCTACCTACCAGAACTTCATCTGTGTGCTTTTTCTTTCATCTTCCTATCCAAATGCAGTTCTTCCATTTGTGCACTAGATATCAACCACCTTATGTCCACTCAGAGACATGTGTTCATAAATTGTCCCCTCTTCTCTATTATTTCCATGGTATTATTGCTCTAATCTTAAACAAGAATGTCTCTTACCCCTCCCCTAATGGCTACCATCACATTTCTTTGCTCTCCTTCACAGTAAAGCTCTGACTCCAAGTTCTCTTTTCCTGTCATCTCTGAAATCTACTCAAGTTGAGATTTTACTCCCACTACTCGACCAAAAAATGATATTGTTGAGCTTACCTATAACCTTCACATTACCAATCTAAATGGTCAATTTTTGGTTCTCATATTACTTGACCTCACAGTACCATTTACAGGCTTGCTCACTCCATCTTCCTTAATCTGATGGCTTTTTCTGTGCCCTCCAAACTGAGCATAGCCTTCTCCAACTCAGCTGATGACAACTACATTCTGATTGTTCAACTCAAGACCTTTGTATCATCTCATACCCCATACCTAATCCATTACAAAATTCTGTTGGTTCTGTCTTTAAAATAAGTGCTCGATTTGATCACTACTCACCAACTCCGTGGCTGTCACTCTGTTTTAAGCCACTATTATTTCTCACCTGGTTGCTGCAATGTTTGCTCAACTTGGCTTCCTGGTTCTTGTTTCCCAGCAGTCTCTTCTCAACACAATAGCTCAAGTGCTGTTTTGAAAATGTGAGTCATGTCATAGCACATCTTTTCTCTAGACTCTGAAATGGCTTCCCCTATTGTACTTGGAGAAAAAGGGAGAATCTTTTAATATGCTTGAAGACCTTGCGTGACACACCCTGCAAACTCCACCAAAACCACTCTGGCCTCGCCTATGGGTCTCTCACTAACTTTGCCATTGCCAGAAACCCCCCAACCTTCTCATCATTTCTAGTTTATTCACCTTTCTGTACCTATTGCTTTATCTATTTCCTCCCCTTGAAAAGTTCTTTCCTCAAATATACTCATTTAGGTAATTCCAAAATCTCTTTCAAGTCTTTGCTTAAATTTCACTTTTTCAATAAAGCTTGGCCAACCCACTCTACTTTATAGAGCAATATGCATCTTGTTTTTCCAAATGCCCACTCTTGATTCCCCATTCTCTGTTTTCCTTTTCTTGTAAATAGCACTTATTATTTTCTTGACCGTTTTATATTTTTCTTATCCTGTTTATTATTGTTTTCTGTCTCCTCACTTGAATATGGCAAGAAATTCTTTTTTGTCTGTGTCTTCACTTATTTATCAGAAATACTTATAAAAGCTTCCAACAGATAGTAGGTAATCAACCATGATGTATTAATTGAATTTTAAAGGTTTAATAAAAATGGCCAATCAAAAGTTAATAGTTGTGTTCCTTTTCATGTAGTCATCTTTATAGCAGTCACCCAAGGAAGAAGATATATCAAATAATAATTTAAACTTCACTGAATAATTGTTATGTATTTTCCCAGCAAAGTTAAGTTTCTAAAGTGAGAATTTAGTCATTTATTATAAGTTTCTTATTTTTTATGTGTACACAGTGGTTGAGAGTCAGGAAAAAGATATCAGGAGAAAACTAAGTTGTTGGGAAAGATGTGACTACAGAAAAAAAAAGTTTGTCCCAGGCATTTGAGAAGCAATAATATATAGAAGACATCATTATGATTCCCTTAAAATAGGAGTTAGAGACTGAATTAGAGAAATAATGACAAAATAAATCTTTGATGTCACATCATCCATCCTCTCCATAATTTTTCTTAAGAAACTGCTGATTGCAATCATCTTTGATGACTCAAGGATTAAAAGTTCTAACATTTTTCTTGTGAAATTATGTCAGCTACCTAAAATTATTAACTTAATTGTAAAGCTATCTTCAAGCTCTTTACATTAATCAGGAGAGTCTTGTTTATCCCACAATTGTCTAATGCAAAAAGAACAAGATCTTGCTAGGAAATATTTTTTAACTCTAAATAGGATAGAATTAAATTCAGGAGTTATTTGATATTTTAAAGGAGGAGTGAAGTTGATTGTTTTAAGGTACTATCTCTCCACAGCTGAAATAAGGGCTTATAATAGTATTTTAACAATTTTAATAAAAGTTCAATTCATATTTCTTTAGTATGAATTTTTCCTTACCCTGCTGGTAAAATATGGGATTATCATTCAACCTTTATCTCTTTGTAATACTGGTTAGACTAGCTCTACATAGGACAACAACATTTAACCACATATAATAGGATGTTATGCACTGTAAAGATTTTATGGATACCAAGCTAGTCAGCAAGCATGTGGTTAGCCAACTTGAATCATCAATGAAGATAATGTTTGCTAACTACTTTGGTATTGTGGTATGAGGATGGTTTTTCTGGCTTTGTCTCTTCATTCTTAATCTCTTGGGGAAAAATAAAAGTGTTTACATTCTATGATTATAGTCCAAGCTCTAAACCAACTTGTGGCTTACATTTAAAATGTTAATCTCTTCTTGAGTCCTTGGTTTATCTTTTTCAAGATTTGTCTTGAGAGCCCTGCATTTTAATGTTGATTAGAGAGATTCCTTAATTCATAGTCTGTAGGGAAAGAAAAAAAAATCTGAAACCATTAACCGTAATAAATAGGTTTTATAAAAGTTTTAAATTCCACTATAGTTAATCAGTTTGAACAGACATTTAGGCTGTAAATAGCATTTTAAAGTAAACAGAGCTTTACACAAAGTGACAGCTAGAATCACATTTTCTGCTTCTGAGTGTGAGGAAATTAATGTACCAAAAAAGTGCCTACTATTTAAAGATGCCTTGCTCCAGACATATTTAACAACCGAGATTTGCAGTGGGTAGACCACTGAAGTGTCTCGTCATTAAATTATGCACTGTACATTAGAAACAGATGTACTCCTGGAAGTCTTGCATGACAACATTGTTTTTTCATTTTCCAATTAAGACATTATGAAAACTGATCAGAACTAAACTAACAGGTCAGCTATCTTACCTTGATCATAAAGAAATGGTGTAGGTTTTGAGAAGACCTAGTGGTTTTCATTCGTATCCTGATATATATTTGAAAGCTAATTCTTCACCTTGTTTTTCTCCAATATCTAGAAAATTTATAAAATTATTCATTTTAAATAGTGCTCAAATTTTGTTCAAGTATTTAGATTTTAACAGGCTAATATTATACTCTACTTTGGCATATTTGGTCAGGAGAAATCTTACAAAGCAAATAAAACATAGCAGTGGAAAAAAAGTTATGCCTATTCTTTCTAATCAGTGGCAAAAATAGCTCTATAGCTTTCTGGAAATGATCTGTAGAAAACAATATTTGAAGGAAAGTGGAATTGCAATGAGGCATATTTATTGGGATGGTATAGAACAAAATAAGTACACAAAAAAGGAGAAGGGTTATTGCCCTGGATACACCTGTTATGGTTCACATTAGACATGTGATAATGCTATCACTATAAATCCTATTTTATTAACCATGACCATTTTCTGTTGGTCTTTTGCAAAAGAAAAAATGTCAAAAATAAAATTCCAATGCACTATTGAGCTATTCTCTGCAACTTCCTTACAGGGAAAATTTATATTCTGATTACTTCAGCCAAACAAATATTTTACTGAATCAGAAGAAAAAGAAAAGCTGTTAATTGTCCTCATTTATGGTTGCTATTCCAATATGAATCAAGAAATAATTTCTTTTTACCAATTTTTAAAATTATGAGCCGCGTGTTCTTATGCCTTCCATCTGTTTATTTTTATCTACATTTTTACACTAGGAATTTTATACATCAAAAAACAAGCTCTAATATTGTTCTTTACCTGCAAGCAGGCTTCTTGGGTTTATACATATACCCTAGATATAAACAATCAAAGAGATAAATACTCTAAAACATCACTTTCCATTGGAAAAACTGTTAATTTTCAAAATGGCCTCCAATGGCTAAGTTTTTTTTTTTTTTTTTTTTTTTTGCCAGTGCCCAATTGAAAATATTTAAGAGAGAAAAAATTCTTCATTCATTTCTTATTTCATACAAACACAGTGGAACAGTCTAAGCCTAAGAAAATTAGTCCCAGGTGATATTTTACTAACCTTAATTTTGAAACAATGTCAAATGAAAAAATTTATCTATTTAGTTAGTTTATACTTGTCTAAATTTCTTCGGATGACTGCAATTTTATTAGTTAAAAATACTGTTATACATGAGTTGAGGTTTTATGAGGAGGGAAAACATGCATCATATTATGAAAGACAGACACACATTTAAAGTGTTGCCATTTGTTATACATGAATTAGAAAAAGATGACACAGCTATGTTTTGAAGTCTTGTCTTCATAAATTATTTCATAAATAATACAGTTAAAATGAAACCTCAAATTTATTTTTTTCAATACTTTATTCCCCTGTGATCTTTAAACCTAGGCACATATTAAAGAAAACCAGATCCTTAAATTTCTAAGTTATGTATATTTGTGCAAACAAAAGAGATTTATAGGGCTTTATTTCTTATTTTTTGGTCCTACAAGTCTTTTTAATATTTGTGTTTGTGTATTTGTTTAGAAAGTGTTTTAAGTCCATATTTTTTTGTCAAAACTAGAAATTGTGCTTTGTTAAGTGTAAACAACATAAAAAAACTGAAATATTTCCCCAGTTTGGAATTAATCTCCCAAACCCATGAAAATTGAGAAACTTCTCATGTTGGCAAAATCTGTTCCTACCCTGGCAACCAGAGAAAATGGGACAACAAGTAGCTTTAGAATTTTTGCCAGCAATTTATGTATGAATCAACTGTGATCTTTCTTTAAATCTCATTCAATACAGGAAGTATAACCATATTTGATTCCAAGCTGAATTGATATGTGATGCAGTCATTGGCTGTCCACAGTTAAAAATCTTACAGAAAGCCCACCTATGATGAGCAATCTAATATTTGTGGTCTTGGTTGGTAAAGTATGCCAATTCTATGAAAATCATATTGTCATAGTTATATCCAGGCTAACCACATAGAGCTCTTTCTCTCTCTATCCATAATTATATAATTAGATTATTTTTATTTTAAACATACTTTAAAAAACATTTTCTTTATGGTACATTATTAAAGAATCATGCCTTCTTAAGGTCTCTTTGTAAGCCAAGAAATCCACATGTTATGTATTATACAGAAAAGGTTTTCATGAGTAAATTTCTGTAAAGCTTTGAACCAAGGTCCAGGAATTGTATTACAGATTGCCAGTGATATTTAAAAAGTGAGGGGAATATAGTTGCAAAGCAAACTTTACTAAGATAATTGATGAGAAATGATATTGAATTTTAGAAAAAATGTTATTCTTAATGCAAAATCTGTCTCTCTTATGAGTTAGACTTAGATATTTAGGATAAGGTAACTGTACCCCCTTATATGAGAACTGTATTTACTAAGGAGGAATGAGAGGAGGAGGCAGTTGTAATCCGTAATAAGTCTATTCTGTCTCTATGTTTGGAAATGAATGTCCTCTTTCATTTTCAGGTCTCTATTGTTCTTATTTTATTTTAAAAACTATTTATTTATTTTGAGACAGGATCTCACTCTGTCACTCAGGCTGAAGTGCAGTGGCACCATTACAGCTCACTGCAGCCTTGAACTCCTGGGCTCAAGCAATCCTCCTACCTCAGCCTCCTGAGTAGCTGGGACTATAGGCACATGCCACCATACTTACATGTGTGTATATATGTTTTTTGGGTTGGTGTTTTTTTTTTTTTTTTTTTTTAAATATAGAGCACTATGTTACCCAGGCTGGACTCAAACTCCTGTTCTCAAGCAATTGTCCTGCCTAGCTTCCCAAAGTGCTGGGATTAAAGGTGTGAGCTACCATGCCTGGCCCATGTCTCTATTTTGTATATGTCCAGGAGATAGTGCAAATATGTAAATAAATAAATGAACTAAGAATACAGGGTTTGGTAGTTATAACTGTAAACTCTGGTAACTTGCTTATTTTTCTTGTGTGTCTATTTCTCTTTCATTACGCTAGAAATGTCCATTGCCTACTTGATGCCTATGAACAACAGGAAGAAGAAACAAAGACATGACCTGTGGCAAGGACAGAACATCAAGGGAAATAGAAACATGTAATATGATAATCCTATTAAAGTAAACAGACAACATCAGTGAATGGCAACTTGTAAATGGTGGTGATTACATTTACTTTATATTCTGTCAATCTAGGTGTAAAGGTTGAGCCTGAAAAAAGAAAACTACTCTTTACGCTGAAGAACACAATGCAACATGAAAAAATGCTTGTTTCAGGTTTTATCTGAATCTACCTGGGGCTGAATTTTTAATCTATACTTTACCACAGATATTCTGCTTTGTGCATATCTACAATGGATCATTAAAGTCAAAGGATGATTATTTGTCCTTTTACTCCTCCCAGTACCCAAGGCCTGAGAGTGAGATATTAAATTCTTTGCTAGATCTTTCATACAGTGTTACAGCTATTTGGAATTCCTCACAAAGCTCCTCCTCTCCATGGTGGAATTTTACTCTGAGAGATAGATTGAAGTATTTCAGTCCCCTATATGGTAAGTCCTAAATCACTGTTTCATACTATGCTGGACCTGATACACTGAGTCATTGATACGTGTATTTCTACCTTGAGTATGTTTTCTTTGACTAGCTTTATTGCTTCCCTGTGATGCTGAATTTTGAGCATAGACATGTATGTCCATAGAAAAAGCATCCTAGGTAAACAGGGCCTGGTTACTTGAATTTCTTAATCACTCTTTATGCCAAATGTTGTAGATTCATGGTGCAATTTTGCCCATTCCTACTCCAACAACTTAGAGCCACATATCAATCATTTGAAAATTAGTTCTTATCACTAAACTAACAACGTTGAAAAAGACTCTATGCCTACATTTAATAGTTTGCTAATAAACTTTATTTTGGGTTACATCAGACTTGTAATAAGTAGTGACTGGATTGGGAAGATGAGGTGTGCTGATGTAAGGATGCCTCTCTTCCTACTTTTTCATGTACTAGAAAATAGGTAGCAAAAAAGAAGCTTTTGCAATACTCTGAGTCTTATAATTAACCACACATTTTCCATCTTGGAGTAAAAAGTAATTATGAAATTCACTCTAATTGTATAGATTTCTGTGTGAAATAACTGATGAAAAATATAATAATTTAGATGATTTTTCTTTTTTAATTGTAATGAATAGTGGAGCATAGCAAGTAAATAGTACCTTCAGTTTGCTTTCAGGGGAAAAATGATTTAGTAAAGTTTTACATATCTCACAAATGGTTTTAAACAAAAGATATGTCCCCAAGTGGACAACAGATAAATTTATATTTCAAAAGGGAAAGGAAGAAATGCATATTTCTAGAATTTTCTAATTTATAAGAAAAACAAGGAGAAATCTTCTAATTGCTGATTGGCAGCTAACTCTCTTGTTCCTCTACAGTGTACAAATAACATTAAATGAATCTATTGCATTAATAAAGACAAACATCATTGATATTTGAACAATGAATGTAAATGGTTTGGAATCAAGAATTACCTTTATTTGTTATTAAAAATTATCAGACAATACCAGTTTCCAAATAACATTTTCTTAAATTAACAGGGTAGCCACACATCTAGATGGTTGTTGTGTGTGAGTATGGAGACATTGCCAAAGGTTCATGAAGGACTAACTGATATAGGATTAGGCCATAACTAGAGACCAGAAAAAAAAAAAAAAAAACTGTGCAAGAGTGTTCAGAATTCTAAGAACATGAGATTGTGATACTTGATAGAAGAAAACATATAAAGTGACTATTACCATTACCCTAGCTTGATTACTAAAGCACAGGTCAGGGGTAGAAACTCAAGCAGAGCCACATAGTCTCACAGAGTTAAGGAGATAGGGATTAAGGTGCTGGAAAGCTGGAGTGTCAAGAACCTATAGGGAAGAATATGAGAGTGGAAGTTGCATAGTGAGAAGCATTCAGAGAACTTCAGAAGGATGAAACAAACAACAAAAAACAAACAAACAAAACAAAACCCGAGTTGTTGGCTGAGCATCGATCTGCATAAATGGTGAATAAAATGTCATGAAGTTGTAGGAAGAACAATAGAAAAAGCTAGAGGGTGAAGAATTTCAGAAATTTACACATAAAGAAGGAAATAATTTGTATTCTCAAAAGCAGACAGGAGAGACATAATTCGTAGGGAGATTGGGTAGAGTACTCAGAAACATTGGGCCTTAGTAATAAAGTATAATTAGCCTTAAAATCAAGGTTTCTCTGCACATATTAGCAAAGGTTGAAACAATGGGTACACATGGACATAAAGATGGAGCTACTAGACTCTGGAAACTACAAAATGGGGGAGAGTGGGAGCAGATGAGAGTTGATCAATTATTGATTGGGTAAAAAATTCAATAAACACAAACAAGAAACAAAGGCCAAAAAAGAAGGCTTCAAGGGTAATCAATATCAGTAATCATCAGAGAAATGCAAATCAAAACCACTATGAGATGTCATATCATGCCTGTTAGGAGATGATTTAACTTACTATAAAAAACTCAAAGGATACCAGATTTTGGCAAGGATGAAGAGAAAAGAGAACTCTTATACATTGTTGATGGGAATGTAAATTGGCACAGTCATTATGGGAAAGAGTCTATCATTGAACAATAAGAAATTTACAATGTTCAGAATTCAGTCAAAAATTACTAGACAATCAAAGAAGCAGAAAAATAAACTTGGATTAGGAGAAATATTATCCAAATGAAACAAATGCAGAAATAAGAAACATAAAGAAATTAATGTACAAAGGCCTTAAGAAATTACGCTCACTTCTACTTTCCAGTCCAGTGTGTAGACATTTTGAATTATCACTTTATCCTTATACATTCAAAAAGAGAAAAGATGAACAAGCTAAAAATCAACAATCTTGATAGACTGAACAGAGAATTGACATCACAGGATAAACCATAATGTAACTTGAAAACTGCAAAGACAGTCATATCCTATGAATCACAGTTTGCTAGGATCAGATACTCAAGAGCAGAATCCCACTGCAACCCAGTTTTTGTAGGAATGCTTAAATCATAATTGATAAATTGTCAGAGGCTCAGTGAGGACTAGTTTGAGAGTTAGAAAGTGCATGAGGGCCCAGCCTTATAGGATCCCCCATATTTATGAGAATTTTTATCTTTAGTAGTCCCATCAGCTTCTCAGGGTGAACACTGGGGAAAATTTCTCTTATGCTTCTAATAGTGGAAGAGGAAAGTAAATATTCTTCAATAAGTTCAAAATATTCTGTTCTACTTAACAAATGGCTACCCTCAAAATAAACTACTTTAACCAAGCCAGTTGACTTGTGTTTTGTCAGAGCTTAATCAATTTAGAGAAAGGGGATATCTAATTCTAGCTCCCTTTAGCCCTTGACATGGGAGAAGGAGAACCAGGTGCCAAGTCCCTTAGCCATTTTGTCTCACTGGAGAGCGTGGGAGGAGTTTATAGGCCAGAAACACAGGCTCAGTAAAAGACTAGAACTGAATCACAGGATTAGAATTGTAACTCCATACTTTAGTGACATGTCACCTAGACTCCTGTATAATAACAGTGGATTACGGATAAAATAAATGCCAGGTTCACACTCTCTTTTAAGAAGAAATCTGCAGTAAAACCCAAAGGTAACATGAGAGACAAAAACACGGATACCAAAGGGAATTCTGGCTTCTGACCTCTGTATGTATAGCAAACAAACACAGCCTAACTCCGCCAGATAACCACAAAACTTCACACTAAAGGCCTCTTTATCCTAGTTCATTTTACTCAGTTCATCATGTATGGCTTTCAACAAAAAATTACAAGGGGTACTAAAAGATAAAAAACACAGTTTGAAGATACAGAAAAAAGCATTAGAAATAGACCCAGATGTCACAGAAACTGGAATTATCAGGCCAGGAATTTAAAACACTTATAATTACTATGTTAAGAAATCTAATGAAAAAAATGACAACATACAAGAAAAGTTGAATAATATAAGCAGTGAGATGGACATTGTAAGAATAAATAAGAAAGAAATGTTAGAAATCAAAACACTATAATAGAAAGGAAGAATGCCTTTGATGGGCTCATCAGTAGACAAGATATAAAAAGGAAAAATATTGAGAGCTTGATGTCAGTGGAAACTTCCAAAACAGAAATGAAATGAGAATAAATAAGAAAAACAGTGGAGCAGAATATCAAAAGAACTGTGGGACAACTGCAGACGAGCTAACAATACGTAATGTGAACACCAAACAAACCAAAACAGGAAATTCTCTAGCACTGGACTGGCCTTGCAAGAAATGTTAAAATAAGTTTTTCAAGGTGAGTGAATATAATATATCAGAATAACATAGGTTGGAATATTTATTTTTAGGGAGAATAAAAATAAGAAGGTTGGAAACAGAGCTACCTAAATGGAGGGAGAGAGGGAAGGAAGGAAGGAAGGAAGGAAGGAAGGAAGGAAGGAAAGAAGGAACGAGGGAGAGAGAAAAGAAAAGAAGGAAAGAAAAAGACACTAGAGAAGAAATAAATAAAAGTAAAATATTTTTTCTTATTCATAGTTTATCTAACAGACAATACTTTGTGCCAAATACTAGTATCAACAATATATATGGTGATTATTGGTTAGGGATAAGTGAAATAAGTAAGGTCCATAATAAGGAAGGGAAAAAATATGGGAATGCATTTTTATATGATTTGTGCACAACACATGAAGTGATATAGGGTTATTTGAAAATGTATTTAATTCTAAGTACATATTGCAAAATCTAGGAAAAGCACTAATTATTTTTTTCTTTTTAGAAAAGCAATATAATTGATGTGCTAAGAGAGGAAAGGAAATGAAATCATGTAAAATGCCCAATTAAAACTAGAGAAAGGCCGGGCGCGGTGGCTCAAGCCTGTAATCCCAGCACTTTGGGAGGCCGAGACGGGTGGATCACAAGGTCAAGAGATCGAGACCATCCTCGTCAACATGGTGAAACCCCGTCTCTACTAAAAATACAAAAAATTAGCTGGGCATGGTGGCGCGTGCCTGTAATCCCAGCTACTCAGGAGGCTGAGGCAGGAGAATTGCCTGAACCCAGGAGGCGGAGGTTGGGGTGAGCCGAGATCGCGCCATTGCACTCCAGCCTGGGTAACGAGAGCGAAACTCAGTCTCAAAAAAAAAAAAAAAAAAAAACTAGAGAAAGCACAGAAAGATAGAAAGGAAAGAAACACAGGAGGAGTGAATAGAAAATAGATACAAGTATGGTAGATGTTAAATCAACCATATTAGTAAGCACTTTAATATAAATGGTCAATACAATAATTAAAAACAAGTATCAGAGTGAATTTAAAAATATTGTATATTGTCTACAAGAAAGCACTTTAGATATCAAGACACAAATAGATTACAAGTAATGGAATAGAGATAAATATGCCAAAACTAATGAAAAAAAAAAAAAAACCTGGAGTTGCCGTACTAATTTTATACGAAGATAATATCAGAACAAGGAAAATTATCAGTGATAAAGAAGGCCATTACATAATGACCAAGGGATCAATTCTTTAAGAAAACATAAAATCTTTAATGTTTATATGCCTAACAATGGACTGTCTAAATATGTGTGGCAAAAAATGATAAAACTACAAGGAGAAATGTGCAAACCCAGTATGATAGTTGGAGACTGTTTATCATTCTATAGCTAATTTACAGATGCAGCAAGCAGTATTATTACTTTCCTTCTTTTTACTTTGTATTTAATTTTCTTCTCTATTTTAGTTTTCTTAGATAAAAGCTAGGATTATTGAGATTTTTTCTTGTTTTCTAGTATATGCATTCACTTCTGTCAATTTCTCTCGAAACAGTGCTATTGCCCCATCTCATAAATTGTCATGAGTTGGTTGTATCTTCATTGTTATACGAAATACAGCTTGGTAGTTACTCAGAATCCTAAAGATGCTCTTACCATATGATCTAGCAACTGTGGCCCTAGATATTTATGTACTTAAATTCAAAATTGATTTTCACACAGAATCCTGAACACAAATATTTAAAATAGCTTTATAATTGCAAAAATTTTGGAGCAACCAATAGGTGGACAGATAAACTGTAGTATACACTTAAATAAGATATTATTCAGCAATAAAAGAAAATCAGCAATCAAGCCACAAAAATGCATGAAGGGTCCTAAGTACATATTTCTAAGTGAAAGAAGCCAATCTAAGAAGGCAATGTACTGGTTAATTCAATCTATATCATATTCTGGAAAAGACAAAACTAAAGACAAAGTAGAAAAAGCAGTGCTTACCAGGGATTAAAGGAGGGAGGGAGGGATGAATAAGTGGAGCAAAAAGGATTTTTGGAGACATTGTAACTATGTTGTATGATATAGTAATGGTGGATACATATAATACATTTGTCAAAAATGATAAAACTCTACAAGGGGGAACTCTAATTTAAACTAAGAACTTTAGTTTATAATAATGTATCAATATGGGATCATCAATTATAACAAGTTAACCACACTGATCTAATCTAATACCACACTATTAAGAATAGGGAAAACTGTTAAAGTATTGGGGGAGAGGGTGTATAAAACTTTGCACTTTCTGCCTACCTTTTTCTATAAACCTAAAGCAGCTTTAAAAAGTAGTCTGTGATTTTTAAAAATAGGTGTGATTTATATAGAAATATGGGAAAGGGCATAAAACAAAACATGAATATAATGAAGCCTTAAAGAGAAGGATCATAATGAATTTGTAAACAGAATTCAAACTGGATGTCTAGAAATAAAAATTCCATATATGGAATGAAAAAATTACATTGAGTGGGATTAAAAGCAAATTAGGCACTAAAGTAGGAAAAGTCATTGAATTTCAAGGCAAGAGAAAAAATATATATAATGAATGACATTATCAACCATGCTATCAGATTTGTAATAAAAGTTTCAGGAGAGAAACAAATGAACCAGGCAGGAAAAAAGTTATAAAATTATGGTAAAAAGTTTACAAATGTGATGACCATCATAGACACACAGCTTCAATAAATTTGAAAAAAAAAACCATAATCATGATATAGAAACCAACACCACTACATATCTTAGTAAAATCACTGAAAAATCAGTGATAAGGAATAAATTCTAAAAGGAAAAAAAAAAAAAAACCACAGAAGAAAAAAAGGCATGCATGTCAGAGAGAAAAAAATAAAGCAACATCAGAGGGTACCTCTTGTTGAAACTATGAAAGCCAGAAGACATTGGAATATTTTAAGATATTAAAAGAAAGAATGCTACACCCATGACAATATCTTTCAAAAGTGAAGACGAAATAAAGACTTGTTGACCAACAAAATTTTCAAAAATTTAAGAAGACCTGCACTGAAAGGAATACTAAAGGGAAAATTTCAGGCAAAAATTGATACCAAATATATAGTTCAATCTGCAAAAGGGATAAGTGTGCAGGAAATGGTGAATATGTGAATAAATAAAAGAGACATGTTTTTACTTTAAAAAACTTCTGTAGAAGAGAATTTTCTGTTGTAAGCAAAAATAATAGCAATGCCTGGTGAGCTGTATAGCATTAGTAGAATAAATGATATGACAAATAATAGCACAAAAAGGAAAAGTGGAAATCGAGATTTACTCTTACAAGGTTCTAACACTATATGTAAGTGATAGTAGGATCTTAACATAGACTCTAACAAGCTAACCATGTATATGATAAACCTTAGAGCAATCACTGAAAATAAAATCTGTGTTATAAATAAAAGCAGAGGCACAATATAATCATTAAATTGATTTCCTAAGCTTGGTAGTTGGAATGTTGGGGAAAAATAAAGAATATATGGAATATATACAGAGCAAAATAAAAGAACCTTCACATAGTTGATATCCACATTGGATATAATGTGTTATCCAATACTATAGTCATATTTGTCTATTAGATGTATGATTTGTGGCTAGGCCAAATTGAAATGTGATATGTGTAAAACATTCATTGAATTTCAAAGATTTAGTACAAGTAAAAATATTATTACATATCTCGATATATTTTTTCATTAATAACATGCTTAAATGATAATCTGAATATGTATCGATAAATAATACACTAAAGTAATTTTTCACTAGATTTTTAATATCTACTAACATTTTTAAGAATTACGTATGTGACTTTTATTTCTGATTCACATTTTTGTTGGATAGCACTGTTTCAAACACTCCAATAAAAGTAAAGATTGTCAGATTGGATTAAAAACTATGACCTATATATGCATGCTGTCTATAGGAAACCAATTTTAAGTATAAAGACATAAGTTAAAAATTAAAGAATGAAAAAAGTTATACCCTGAAAACTCTTCTTGAAAGAATCCTGGGATGGTTCTATTAAATCAGACAAAGTAGACTGTGCAGAACAAGGACAAATTCCAGGGACAAAGAGAAGCATTTATAATAATAACAAGATCAACTCATCAAGAAGCTATAACAATTCTATGGCAACTAGTAAGAGAATTTCAAAATACATGAATAAAAATTAACGGTAGACTGGCATCTTAGGAAATGTTAAAGAAACTAAATCAGTTTATTGAGGCTGAAGAAAAATGGTAGTAGATACAAATTGGATCCTCAGGAAGAAATGAAGAACGTTCAAAATGATAAATATCCAGATGTATACAAAACTATTGCTTTTGCTAATTATATATATAAATATATCTGTTTTGAGCCAAAATTATAACTTACCGTATTTGTAATCTGAGTACAGTAGTATATACAAACACTTTAACATAAGTTATGGGCCCTTGGTAAATGGGCCTATGTACTTGCACTGCTTCTATATTTGTGTAAAGTGGTGCAATATTAACTTTACATTGGTTATAAAATGTAAATATGTGCACTGTAATCTCTAGAGTCAAAAGAAAACAGATTATGAGATAAAAGATAAGGTAAAATTTGAATGTAAACAGCTAATGAGATAAAAGCTAAAATAAAATAAAATTTGACAAATATTCGAATAAGCCAAAATAAGGAAAAGAGGAGCAGAGGAAGAAAAAACTAATAAAAGGGATAAATGAAAAACATACAGTAAAATGGCAGATCTAAATGGAACCATATTGATGATTACATTAAATATGAAAAATACGGACACCAAATTTTTAAAACTCTGGACAAAAAAATAGAAGCAGAACCCAACTGTGCTGTCTGTCAGAAATGCACTTTAAATGCACTAAAATACTTACAAAAATGCAGAGATTCTAAAACAAAGTATGACAACTATATGTTAATAATGTACTTTAAACTTGAAGACATAAATAAATAAATTCAAAGTAAATGAAGATAAGAAATTTATATTATGCAAATGCTAACCAAAAGGAGATTTCACTGGCTACATTAATGATACATAAAGCAAACTTTAAGAGAAAGAATATTACCAAAGATTGAGCGAGTTTTGAAAACAACAAAAGTCCTTCCAATGGGAAGACATATCATAATTATGTATGTGTTTGTGAATAGGAGTTTGAAATAGATAAAGCAAAAACTGACAGAATTAAACAAAGAAACAGATAAATACAAAATTAAGAGAGATTTTAGTAAGCAAAGTTTTTCTCCTTTTTCAGAAACAATAGAATAACTAAATTTTAAAAGTCAGTAAAGGGCTTGGTGTGGTGGCCCATGCCTGCAATTTTCCCAGCTCTTTGGAAGGAAGTGGTGGGAGGATCACTTGAGGTCAGGAATTCAAGATCAGCCTGTGTAACACAGAGAGATTCCCAGTTCTACCAGAAAAAAAAAAAAAAAAAAAAAAAAAAAGATACAGATAATTTGAACACTATTAACCACCTTGTTCTAACTGACATTGATACAATACTCTGTCAAAGAGCAAACAAAAATATTGTCTTTCAAGTGTACATAATATATCCACCAAGATAGATCATGTGCTGTGCCATAACGTAAGTCAATAAATTTTTTAAAAATAGAAACAATACCAACAAACATATCATATATTAAACCTCTTTTAAACTAAGACTGCATCTCTTTTGTTTGCTATGCTCTGTACCAACAATAAAATTAAATTAGAAATCAATAACAACCAGACATTTAGGAAAACTCAAACATTTGAAAATTAAACAAGCGATTTCAAATATCCATGAGTCAGAGAAGAAATTGTAGAAGGAACAAATAAATACATTTTGACATTGGCTTCACTCTAACTCCAACTCACTGGGCGTGTTCTCATCGTGGGGACTTTGACGTGGCTGTTCTTACTGCCTAGAAAATCCTTCCAGCAGACATCCCTATACCTTCGCTCCCTTGCTTCCTAAATTTAGGGGTTTGCTCAACTCACACCAATGAAACATTCTCTGGAAACTTTATTTAAAACAAAATCTCCACATGTCCTATCTCCCTTGCCAGCTTTATTTTACTCCTTAGCACTTATCACTATCTAACATATTGTATATTGTTTTTGTTTTGCTTTTGTTTGGCTTGACCAGCTAAGCTTTATAGGGGCAGGAAATTTTGTCTGTTTCCTCTTCTGATGCATCGTTTGAATCCTAGTAAACACTTACTGAATGGGTGAGTACATATACATATACATATACATATACATATACATATATGTATACATATTCAAGTCTATACATACACAAGATACACACCAATACATTAAGAGAGAGTATTTTAGTGTGTTGGGAGTATATGCAATGTAAAATTTATATTTTCCACTTGCTTATCTGCATTTTCTAGTTCTTCTATAATGAATATCAATCTCTTGTGCAATTATTTAAAAGAAAATTTGATACAGAAATACTCAGAGCTGAACTCTGAAATATTTTTTATTTCTTGGCACTTAACATGCAGAAGGAAGGGAAGCAGGAGGCATGCATTTCCAGAAAACTTTTTCAGAAATGATTTCATCATTTTTGTCCCCAACACAAACATTTTCTACACATTACAAGAGAGATATTTTTATCTTGTAATGTGTGTATACATATATATATAATATATATTTATAGACTATAAATATATAAATATAAATATGCACCATTTGTTAATCAGTAGTACACAAATATTTTAATTTTTATTTACAACATCAACTTCATTTGCCTTACAACTGAATTTACGTCACAACGTCTAAGCAGGTATAACTGTTGTCTCCAACTTTGTTTTGTTCAAGCCACCTTATTATCGGGTAGTTTAAAGTGACCTGACAGTATGCATAGCATTATAATTTCCTTGTCACGCAGTAACTTTGTTAACTTTTTGTGTCCTTTTGGTATGTGGAATCATTGATGCATCTGCTTATATACTCTGAACTTCAACATTTAACCCCTAAACCAATTCAGCTTCAAAGAGGCTGAACTATAAAATAATTCACTGCAGGCATGTGAAGATGTCCATAGAAAAATAAAAATGAAAATTAATCCTCAAAAATTTTGTTTCTCAATTTTTTATGCTGGATATCAGAAGACAAAATAATATCTTTTTTACACAGAATTTCAAGAATCTTATTTACTATCTTTTATTTTGAAGTCTTTGCCAAAGGCTGTTTTCTGTTTTATCTTTGAAAGCAAACATTCAGAATAATGGCAAAATCAATAGCAAAATGTGACATTTTATGAAGTTTCTTTGTAAACTAAGTCAACACCACCTTTGTTTCACCATCTTATTTAAAAGGCAATGGCATAAGACAAAAATCAATGGTTAACCTGACAGTATTTTTTGAAAATTAAAATTACCAAAAAGCATCTTAAACTTTAAATCTGTCAGGCATGGAAAATATGACTTTATGTTTTCTCTAGCTGAAATGTTTGCTTTTCACTGCTTAAGTCTGGGATGTGTCTGGTTGTTGCTATGCATCGCGAAAATTTTATATGGAAAAAAAATGGAAAAATTTGGTTTTCATATGACGGTTAGCATTCTACGGCATTTTAGTAGACAGACGGTAATAAAATATATTTCTCAAAAAATCATTAATCCATAACACCACCAAAGATTGACATAATGGGGCAGGCAATCTGTATTGGTAGTTAGGCTCAAAACATCTTCAATTTTCTTGTAATCTGATTTCTTTCTTCTCTTAGCTACATGATTGACATGAATGTGCTGCTCTTTCATCCTCTTTCAACCACTTCTCTCTCCTTTGCTCTTTGAGAAGTGGCATTCCTTGTTGGAGACTTTTGTAGGAATGTTCTGTCACCAGTCTAAAATCTGGCATTATTTCTGACAGTCATTTAAACTGGATTCAACACAAACATGTTAGAGGACTCAAGTAAATTAATCATGTTGTCTATTTCAATAAAAGAGCCAACATAGCCAAGCCAACATAAACAGGCTATAACAGTGATGGCCAATTTAAAGGTTCATTAGCAAATACCAGCGGTAGCACTGTAATTCTCAAGCTCTCATCACTGAAATGTTAAACAACAGGCATTGAAGATATCAGAAAGCTACTACACAATACTAAATAGACTGAAGTGGATCTGATTATTTACTTATCATTATAAACCTCTAAATCCAAATTAAGTTCTAGCTCCCTTGCATACTTTCAGACTTAATCATGTCTCTCAAATGATGGCAATATTATGGGTTTTCTTTACTTTGTGTCAATTTCTTCTCTCCTGTTGTCTTCTCCAGCAACATTCTTCTTTCTGATGATTTTCCCATTTTTTCTTTACTACTTCTTCTTCATTGTTTAAGATGTTTCATTTAAATGAAATGAATTTGGAGCATCAATTTTACTTCTTTTTTTATGCATTTTTAGCAGAAAGATGCAGGAGAAAGGAAAATGACAGGGGTATCCTAGGACTGAGACATTGTTTCTGACCACTATCCTGGGCAGAAAAGAAGATACAGCTCCTGTGATTGTCTGGTTGTAACTTGTGTCCAAAAAGCAAAAAGAGTACAAGTTAAAATGACAAATTGGGAGAAGTTATTTATGAAACTCCATTAGATGAATTATTAATTTTATTACTCTATGGAGTTGTAACCATTTGGGTGGTAAAACTAAGAGCCTTAAGAAAAAAGTGAGCAAAGATTTTAAAAATATATAGATGAAGAAAAAATAAAAGTGACCTATAAGCATAGAAATAAGTGTTCACCTTCATCCATTGACACCTTCATTTGCAAGTGATTAAAAAAATATTATTTCACTCCTCTTTGTAGAAATGAATTTTGAGTGATAGCACTTTGTGTCATTGAGGGTAAAATAAAACAGAGGAAAAGTCACAGTAGATGGCACCCAAGACCAGTGGAATGTTTATGTTTGCAAACACTATTCCTGCAATGAGATAATCACATTTATTAAAAATTGTTTGAAGTGTGGTTATGTACGACATATTGGAAATTAGTTGGCAATGTGCTGTGAGAGGCAATACAATAAAAAATTCTAAAAAAACACTGCTGGCAGAAATCAGAGACAAAGCAAACAAACATTCCGCACTCATGGATTGGAAGAATCAATAGTCATAAAATGGTCATACTAGTCAAAGCAATGAACAGATTCAATGTTATTCCTATGAAACTACCAATGACACTTTTCACAGAATTAGAAAAAAAAACTATTTTAAAAATCATACAAAACCAAAAAAGAGCCTGAATAGCCAAAGCAATTCTAAGCAAAAGGAAGCAAATTGGAGGCATTATATTACCTAACTTTAAACTATATTGCAAGGCTATAGTAACCAAAACAGCATGGTACTAGTACAAAAACAGACCTATAGACCAATGAAACAGTTTAGAGAAACCAGAAATAAAGCTACACACTTAAAACTATCTGATCTTTGATGAAGTTGACAATAACAACAACAGGGAAAAGACTCCCTATTAAATAAATTGTGCTGGTATAACTGATAAGCCATATGCAGAAGATTGAATCTGGACCCCTTCATTTCACCATATACAAAAATCAACTCAAGATGGATGACGGACTTAAATGTAAGACCCCAAACTATAAAAACCCTAGAAGAAAACCCAGGAAATATCACTCTGGACATAGATGCTAGCAAAGATTTCATGACGAAGATTTCAAAGGCAATTGCAACAAGAAGAATTGACGAGTGGGACCTAATAACACTAAAGAGCTTCAGCACAGCAAAAGAAACTATCAACAGAATAAACAACCTACAGAATAGAAGAAAATATTTTCAAACTGTGCATCTCACAAAGATCTACTATTCAGCATCTATACACAAACCCATTAAAAAATGAACAAAGAACATGAACAGACACTTTTCAAAAGAAGACATACATGTGGCAAACAAGAATATGAAAAAATACTCAACATTACTAATTATTAGAAAGATGCAAATAAGAACCATGAGATTCCATACCACACTGGCCAGAATAGCTATTAATAAAACCTCAAAACATAACAGACGCTGGTGAGCTTATGGAGAAAAAGGAATGCTTATACATTGCTGGTGGCGATACAGACAGGAGACAGAGAAATACTGGGTAGAAAAGGGTGGTTCCCTGGCAAAGGCCCCACCCTGAAGCCTGGAAACCCATGGCCATAAATGGAAACAGGAATTCCTATTTTTGCACCCAAAAGTTGCCTTTTGGTCCACCATGCTCCCCTATCCTGCACCTATATAAACCCCAGACCCCAGGCTCCAGAAGCAGACAAACAGATGAGGAGATGAACAGAAGAGCAGAAGAATGGCAGAATGATGTGGCAGAGAGAAGAGAAGAAGCATCTGAATGCCAAGAGGAGTTTGGCTGGCAGTGGTTGGAGAGAAGATCAGCCTTTGGATGGCAAAGCTCCAGGGGAAGATCATCTTCCCATTCCATCCCCTTTCTTGCTCCCCTTCCATACCACTGAGGGCCACTTCCACTACTCAATAAAACTCCCACATTCACCATCCTCAGGTCTGTGTGCAACTTGATTCTTTCTGGATGCTGCTCAAGGGCCTGGGTATTAAGAGGTCACTGAGCTGGTTAACACTTAAGCCCTCTCTGGATGGCGAACCTAAAAGAGCACATTAACACATGCCCACTTGGGCTATGAGAGTCACAGGCACCCACCCCTAGACGCTACCATGGCTGCTTGCCCTAGCTTTTGCACCTGCATGTCTGCATGCTCCCCTGACCCCATAAGGGGTTTGATAGCACATGCGGTGGTCAGACAGACAAGCTACACCCTTGTTGCACATCCTGCAAGGGGAGTCACGGAACACACCAGTTTCATCTGGAATGTAAATTCGGCCAGCCACTGTGGAAAGTAGTTTGGAGAATTCTTAAGTAGCTTAAAACAGAACTACCATTAAACCCAAAAATCTCATTACTGGGTATATACCCAAAGGAATATAAATCATTCTGTCATAGACACATGCACACCTGTGTTCATTATAGCACTATTCACAATAGACATGGGCTCAATCTAGATGCCTGTTAACAGTAAACTGGATTTTGAAATGCAGTGCACATATACTATGGAATACTACACAGCTTCAAAATAGGATGAAATAATGTCTTTTGCAGCAATATGAATGGAACTGGAGACCATTATTCTAAATGAATAAATGCAGGAACAGAAAACCAAACAAACATTGCATGTTCTCACTCATAAGTTGGGGCTAAATATTAAGTCCACTTGGACACAAAGAAAGGAACAATAGACAGAAGGTCTACTGAGGGTGGAAGGTAGGGGGAGAAGGAGGATCAAAACATTCCATATTAGATACTATGCTTACTACCTGGATGTCTAAATAATCTGTACACCAAACCCCATCGACACATATTTTATCCATGTAGCAAACCTGCACATGTACCCCTGAACCTAAAATAAAAGTTGGAAGGAAATACAGTCACAACCAATTATCGTACTCTGTTGTGAGGAAGAAATCATGTATGTTGACAAAAAATCAACTACTAATAAATTTAAAATAATACTATATATGTAGCAGAAAAATATCAGATATAACTTATTACCTTAAAGTATGGCTTTAAAAGGGCATCACAATCTTTATGATAGGATATCGTGCAACTACTGCAAGCAAATTTTCAGAGATTATTTATTAACCTATGATAATGGCTACATTGAGTGATGGTTTTTAGAAGCATGAATTGAAATTATGTATAAGCATGATTGTTGAATGTTATATACAAAATACACGCATTTATATAATTATATAATATGCTCATTTACATAATTATATAATATGCTTATATAATAAATAAAAATATAATTTATATAATCATATAATAATATGCTTATATAATTATATAATAAATATGCTTATTTATATAATTATATAATAAATATGCTTATATATAACACATGCATCTATATATAATATGCTTATAAATATAATATATAATTATTATATAATTATATAATAAATAAGCATATTTATTATTGTATAATATAAGTAAGTTATATGTAAGGCCAGTTACTTCCTACTGGCCTTACATATGACTATAAGTAAGTGAAAAAAAGCATATGAAGCATATTTATTATATAATCTTATAATAATTATATAATAATTAATTATATTCAATTATAATTAAATTTAATTTAAATATATTAAATTAAATTTATTACTTTTTATTATATAAATATTATTTATTATTATATAAATAAATTTAATTATATTTTATTATAATTAGATATAATTAATTATATTTAATTATTATATAATTATTATATGATTATATAATAAATATGCTTCACATGCTTTTTTCACTTACCTATAGTCATATGTAAGGCCAGCAGGAAGTAACGATCTCTACAGCTGAATGATTATTTCATAGATAATTTGTTTGTTCTGTAAAAATATAAATACTGCTTGGCTTTTTCAAGTATTCTAAAAGGATACAGTTCATAATTATACAATACTAATAACAATTTTAGAAATTATGATTTTAAGTGAGGCTACGATGAATCTAGTTTCATTGCAGACTTTAACTTGTAAACATTTCATGAAGTGTCCTGTGATCACATCTGTCATATTCTGGAGCTCTTTGAGATCAAAATGGGACAATTGGTATGAATCCATTTCTTTTTTTTTTTTTTTTTTTGAGACGGAGTTTCGCTCGTTACCCAGGCTGGAGTGCAATGGCGCGATCTCGGCTCACCGCAACCTCCGCCTCCTGGGTTCAGACAATTCTCCTGCCTCAGCCTCCTGAGTAGCTGGGATTACAGGCACGTGCCACCATGCCCAGCTAATATTTTGTATTTTTAGTAGAGACGGGGTTTCACCATGTTGACCAGGATGGTTTCGATCTCTTGACCTCATGATCCACCCGCCTCGGCCTCCCAAAGTGCTGGGATTACAGGTTTGAGCCACCGCGCCCCGCGGAATCCATTTCTTAGACATGCAAATGAATAACTTTGAATAAAAGTAGTAATTTAATCAGAGTGCATAGTTGCTCTGGGACATAATTGGGAAATGAGTATATTTTTAGATTCTTAATGTTTGATACACTTTAGCAGTCCACAGTACTATTAGATATTTATTTTTCTACTAAAATACTTCGGTAGAAATTCACAGTAGCTATCAGGCTTGTCCTTCATACATTAATTAATCAAGTAGGAAAGTGCTAATGAGAAAGCAATGCTAACCATAGGTACCACATGGAAACAAGTGTGAGGCTGCCAGGAAGTCCTTTTTGAAGCTTTATAACCCAATTATATTTTTCCTAATGTATTGCAAACAAAACTTGAGAAAAAAAAACCAACAGAAGCAAATAGAGAAAACAAGCTATGTCAGCCCTATGTCACAATCCACAAGTTCATTCCTTTAGAGGAGGAACTATGTAAAATAAAGTTTATTGGTTGAATATTCTATTAAACACAAAATTGTATGAGAATATGCTTGTGACTTATTTAGCAGCTTGTTTGCTTTCCACTGCCTTCACCAGTGTCCTTTGGAAAGAGAAAGTATATTTGAAACCCTGTATACCTTTTCTTTCTCCAGTACCCTCTTCTCACTTCCATCACTAAGGTGTTAGTAGCAACTTTGGACAATGCATTTGTAGCACACCTGGGCCAGAGGTATCCTCCAGGGGAAGGATAAGACCTACTTGAAAGCACATTGTTGGAATTGGGAGGCTTCTATTAGTTATAACATAAGCCCTGATGCTTCCTGTTCCCTGTCCTCCACTTTGATCACTCTGGGAAACGTTTTGTGAAAAAAAAAATCAATTGTATTGAACCATAATTTACATAAAATAAATACTCCAGTTTTAAGTGCATGTTTGCTGAGTTTTGCCAGATGTAATCACCCAGATGAATAAAATTGATTAATTAAATAAATTGATTTTCAAATACTAAATTAATTTTGCAATCTTGTTAGAAATTTCATTGGCTCATGGTTTATTATGCACTCTGTGTACTGCTACACTCAATTTGTTATTATGTTTTAAGGACTTTTGAGTTTATGTTTATGAGGGATAAACATGGAAGTTGTATTACTTTTAACGCCTTTGTCTTCATTTTGAATCAGGACAATGATGGGTTCATAAAATAAGACAGGAAGGGTTCCTTTAAATTCTATTTTTTAAAGGATCTGTTCAAGATTGATATTATAGATACTCCTCAACTTACAATGGGTTTATGTCTTAATGAACTCATCCTAAATTTAAAATATTGTAAGTCTAAAATGCATTTAATACATTTAACCTACTGAACGCCGTGGCTTAGCCTTGCCTACCTTAATCCTGCTCAGAACACTTACATTAGCCTTCAATTGGGGAAAATCATCTACCACAAGGCCCATTTTAAAATAAAGTATTGAATATCTCATCCAATTTATTGAAAACTATACTGACAGTGAAAAACTGAATGGTCGTATTGACGCTTATCATTAATGTACACAGAAGAAAGCACCATTATAAAATCAAAACAGCATAAGTAAAACCACCATGAGTTGAGGACTCTGTACTTCCTTAAATATTTGATAGAATTCACCTAAGAAACCATGTAGCCTGGAATTATTTTATAGAAATCTTTTTAAATTGAAAAGAAAAAATTCTTTTTTTAAAAAATTATTATACTGTAAGTTTGGGGGTACATGTGCAGAATGTGCAGGTTTGTTACATAGGTATACATGTGCCTTGGTGGTTTGCTGTATCCATCTCCCTGTCATCTATATTACATATTTCTTATCCTTCCCCAATCCCCCCAAACCCTGCTTTTCCTCCCCTAGCCCCCCTTATCCCCTGACAGGACCCTGTGTGGATGTTCCCCTCCCTGTATCCATGTGTTCTCATTGTTTAACACCCACTTATGAGTGAGAACATTTGGTGTTTGGTTTTCTGTTCTTGTGTCAGTTTGTTTTTTTTAATACATAGAAGCTATTGCTTTTCTATTTATTTTTGCATCAGTTTTAAGAATTAGAGTTTTACAAAAAATTTGGCATGTCATCTCATTTGTCAAATGCACTGGGCTAAAGGTTTTATAATTATATTGATGTCTGTAGGTTCTGTAGTTATATCCTCTATTTAATTCCTGCTATCTAAAATTTGTAACTTCTCTATTTTTCCTTGATAAACCTTGCTGGCCATTGTTTAAGAATTTTTCACGGATCACGAGGTCAGGAGATCGAGACCATCCAGGTCAACATGGTGAAACCCCGTCTCTACTAAAAATACAAAAAATTAGCTGGGCACAGTGGCGCGTGTCTGTAATCCCAGCTACTCAGGAGGCTGAGGCAGGAGAATTGCCTGGACCCAGGAGGCGGAGTTTGCAGTGAGCCGAGATCGCGCCATTGCACTCCAGCCTGGGTAACAAGAGCGAAACTCCGTCTCAAAAAAAAAAAAAAAAAAAGAATTTTTCACATACCCATTCAAAAGTGGGTGAAGGACATGAACAGGCACTTTTCAAAAGAAGACATATATGAGGCCAACAAACATCTGAAAAAATGCTCATCATCACTGGTCATTAGAGAAATGCAAATCAAAACCACATTGAGATACCATCTCATGACAGTTAGAAAGACGATCATTAAAACATCTGGAGACAACAGATGCTGGAGAGGATGTGGAGAAATAGGAACACTTTTACACTGTTGATGGGAGTGTAAATTGGTTCAGCTATTGCAGAAGACAGTGTGGTGCTTCATCAAGGACCTAGAAATAGAAATTTCATTTGACCCAGCAATTTCATTACTGGGTATATATCCAAAGGATTATAAATCACTCTATTATAAAGACACATGCACATGTATGTTCATTGCAGCACTGTTTACAATAGCAAAGACCTGGAACCAATCCAAATGTCCATCGGTGACTGGACAATGAAAATGTGGCACATATACACCATGGAATATTATGCAGCCATAAAAAAAACAATGAGTTGTGTCCTTAGTAGGGACATGGATGAATCCGGAAACCATTATTCTCAGCAAACTGACACAAGAACAGAAAATCAAACACCACATGTTCTCACTCATAGGTGGGTGTTGAACAATGAGAACACATGGACACAGGGAGGGGAGCATCACACATTGGGGTCTGTTGTCAAGGACTAGGGGAGGGACAGCGGCGGGTAGGGAGGTTGGGGAAGGATAGCATGGGGAGAAATGCCAGATATAGCTGATGGAGGGATGGAGGCAGCAAACCACATTGCCATGTATGTAGCTATGCAACAATCCTGCATGATCTGTACATGTACCCCAGAACCTGAAGTACAATAAAAATAAATAAATAAAAGAATTTTTTTTTCAGAGAACCAACTTGTAGGTCTATTAATTAGCTTTCCTTTTGGTTATTTGGTATTTTTTTGTTTACATTTTTATCTTTGTTATTTTCTTCCTTCTACTTAATTTGTATATATTTTGCTACTCATTTTTTTAGCATCTTAAATAAGAACCTAAAGGTCATCAATTTAAGGCTTTTAGTTTCTATATATATACAGTATATCTATAAGTTTACCTTTAAGAAGTACTTTATCTGCATCCCACTTTTTAAAAATTATGTTTTAAAATGTTCTTTCAGTTTAAACTATTTTTTATTTTGTTTTTGTGATACTTTTCTTGACCCATGGGCTTTTCTGAAGTATTTTGTTTAATGTTCAAATATTGGGGTGTTATTTTATGTATCCTACTGATGTCCATCTCTGGTTCATGATACAATCCATGTTCTCCATTGCATTTAGTTGACATGTCTCTCTGTATTTGGGGAATTCCTCAGCCTTTCTAACATGCTTTTAAAGAATATTGGCAGTTATTTTGTAGACTGTGCCTCTTTGATTTCAGTTTGTCTGTTATTTCTCATGATTAGGACCAAAGTTATACATTTTGTGTAAGAATATCATAGAACTGATGTTTTGTCCTACTCAGTTCATTATATAATAAATTACATAAAGTTGATTTATCTTGTTATTAGTTACATTAACTTTGATCACTTGGTTAAGGTGGCATCTCCCCTTTGAAGTTACTATTCTATAATTATCTTGTGGGAAGATACTTTCATATGCAAATATATTCTTTCCAAACATATATTCACCACTAATCTTAGCATCTTTCAAAGATACTTTTTTGCAATAATTATTGCTGTAATATTTGCAAAATGATAATTCTTATATTTTCTTTATGACCCCTATGTTTAATAAAATTTTAATGTAAGAAATTATTGCCCATTCTCCCCCGTTGGTTTATTTAATATATTATTTATTTATGTCAATATGGATTGATTGATTGACTGATTGATTTTTTTAAGACAGAGTCTTGCTCTGTCTCCCAGGCTGGAATGCAATGGCAGGATCTCAGCTCACTGAAACTTCCACTTTCCAGTATCAAGCGATTCTCCTTCTTCTGCCTCCCAAGTAGCTGGGACTACAGGCATGTGCCAAATATGCCTGGCTAATATTTGCATTTTTAGTAGAGATGGGGTTTCACCATGTTGGCCAGACTAGTCTCAAACTCCTGACCTCAAGTGATCCACCTGCCTGGGCCTCCCAAAGTGCTGGGATTACAGGCATGAGCCACCATGCCCGGCCTGGATTAATTAAAATTTTTCTTCTGTAGATTGTAATCCATCATTATTCTTTTTATTTTATTGCCCAAATTTTCTCAAATTTGGCTATGGAAGTTTATTCAAATGGAATTCTGTTTCCTTTTCATGCTTTCCCATTTTTTTGTGGGCATTTCCTTACTTTCTGTCATGACAAAATATTTCAAACTATCTTGTATTTTCCCTGTCCGACCCTGGTGTCAAACATGTCTCTGAGGATCCTTGGTTCTCTTAATTGGAGAACGGTGTTCTCATTTTTACTGAGATCGTGTCATTTCTAGGCCCTTTTGTTAGAGGAGCTAGAAAATGTATGTATGTATACTTACACATTTATACACATCTATATTTATTTCTACAATTATCCATATGTACATATACAAAAAACAATGATTTCATATAATACTTTTGATTCCAATCCAACACTACAGGATGCATTATAGCCTTTCTCTTTCCCTTATTTGCAACTCCATGCTCTGATGGTAGAAAACCTGGCTCTCATTATCCACAGTATATTTACATTTTGCTCAATCCTAGCATACACATAAAGTAATTTCATATTTGCAAACTCATACCTTTGTGAAAACACATTTGTAAACTATTGTAAAATATTTGTGCATAGTTCTTTTTGTCTTTGGCCTTAAAGATACAGTCAAAAACTGTTGCTTTTTTTGTTTTGTTTTCAGTTACTTTGTTTAGCTCTTTTCTGCCCCAATTCTATCTATATGGTTGTAATTATCATTTGTAAAAGAGTTGAATCCATTTGTTACTGTTTGTATTCCATTCCTCCACATCCTGCTAAATTTTAATTATTTATTTTTTTAAGTGAAATGTGATTATAGCTCTAAGAATCAGAACTCAAAAAATACTCAGCAAAGTGTCATTCTTCCCTCTTTTGTGCTATTACGTTCCTATTATCCCACTCTTTTTATCCCAATCTCACCCACCTCTTTAGGTAAACAATCTCTTTTGTTTCTGGATTTTATTTTTCTGTGTTTATTTTGCACAAAAGATCATACACACATATTTCCTTAAATCCTATTCGTTTCTACATGAAGCATAGTATACTGTAGATACTCTTTGGCTTTTGCTCTTTCTTTTAACTCTAGTTTATTATATTCAATTTTAAAATAGTTAAACATAGTTTTATGAACTCTAATAACAATTTTATCTTTTAGTTTCAAGATCCTTCACATTTCTGATTTTGTTTCTATTGTCTAATTTACTCCTGATTATGCTTCACATTTTCCTGCATCTTGGCATGTCTAGCAATTTTTTTTTTTTAATGCTGAAAAGGTGAATGGCTGTGCTGTTGTTGTTTTCCTTTAAAAAGTGCTGTACTTTCCTCTGGCAAGCAGTCTGAGCTACTTGTAGATTAGTTTGATCTTTTTAAGGCCTCTTTTTAAGCTTTATTATGATTGGCATATGATAGGCTTCATTCTTGGTGTGCTTTAGCTCGACTACTAATGCATGGCCCCATGAGCTATCACCAGGGACTCTCAGTAGCCAGATTGCATATATCTTTCCTCTTTGTCTCAACTCTGGGTTTTGTTCAGGTTGCATACTACTAATTATCCTTTACAGTCTCATGGACTTGAACTTTATGCATGCTCTGATTAGTTTACAGCAAAAATGCGAAGGGTACTCCAAGCATATTCCAAGAGCTTTTTCTCCTCATTCTTTACTCCTTTCTGGAGCTCTGCCATGCACTCTCTGTCTCTTCACTCTCTGGTTTCTATCTCCTCAATTCAGAAAGCCTTTGAAGTTCTATTTGGGCTCCTTTCTGTGCCTGTGATTCAGAAGTTGCAACTATGCAGAAAAGTGTCATGACCATATAGCAGACCTTGTGTGTTTTGTTTCACTGTTTTGTTCTATTGTTCAATGCCCAAAACTAGTTGATAAATATATATATATAGTCCAATTGTCCAGTTTTTTACTTCAGAAAAGTAAGCTTGGTCCTTGTTGTTCCATCAGACCTGAGGGCAAAAATTTGGTCATTCTTGTCAAATTATAAGTTTTTTATATCAAATTGTAAGTAGCACTCACTGGCCAGAATGCCACCTTTGTACTATGTAGTAACAGTTGACAATTCTTTAAAGTACGTAGTTACCATCTACAAATTGTGCCAATCAGTAGTATGCCAATCTATTATATGATGACTCTGTGGTAAGCAGTGCCCCCAGAGCTGTACAAAGTACAACTTACATGGTCATGAACTGTAACCCTGGGAAGATTCTAGAAATATGGAGAAAAAAAAGCTGCTCCATATCTGTTTGCAGAATAAAATGGGGTAATAATCATACTTTTTCACTTGAGGCTAGAATGGCTTGAAGGGATTCTAAAGATAAATTAGAAACATGTTGACTACTAAAGGAAACAGAACTATCATTCAAGAAGTATGACAAGATGGTGAAAGTATACACTGAACAGAGCATTATGGAAGACTAGTCAAATGAATGGGTGCTTGACACTAAACCACAGTGTATGATATAATCAAGAAATTAGAAATCATTGGAACGTATATAATTACATATTATTTGTACACATATATATTATGTATATTTAGGATATGTATCTATAAAATAACACATTATAGTTCCTCTCTTATCTAGAAAAAAACTACTTAAGTAAGCCACAGGAAAACTGCTTAACAAGAAAGAGAAAACACAACCTGTGTATGAGAGTATGGAGAACCTATTCCCTTGATACACACAGGGATGATAGATAAGACATGGAGCTAAGACTTAATAGCAGAGTTAAATCATTATCTCTAGGGGACAGTCAAGTTCCATGCCTTCCTATCTTCCAACGCCTGTCTATATTCCATAGCTCACAGCCTCCTTCCAGCTTCAAAGACAGAAATCACATCACTCTGACTTTTGCTTCTGTCATCATATCTCCTTCTCTGACTCAATTTCATACCTACCTCTTTCTTTTACAAATATTTTTGCAATTGCCCACCTAGGTAATCTTCCTTTCTCAATCACATATGCAAAAATCTCTTTTACCATGTAAAACAACACGAACATAGTTTTGAAAATGTTTGGGATGTAATTACATGCTCAAGTGCTCTGACTATGAGGAGTACTGTGTGCCTCTACATCATATGGTAAATTAAATGAGTGTCTTCCAATGATTTCTCCAAATTGGAGAGTAAAGTATAGTCTCTGAATCTGGAATGTGTTACCTGACATGGAAAAGAAGATCTTGTAGATGTGATTATCTTTAGCATCTTGAGATGAGATTACCCTGGATTCTTCATAAGGGCCCAGTATAATTACAAAGGTCCTTTGAAGAGGAGGAAGAATGCAAGGAGAGTCACAAGGGAATATGAGTAGTAGGGGGTTTAAATTGATGTGATCTAAGAAGAACTCAACCTGGTTTTGTCTCATATGAAGCTTTAGGAAGGGAAGCCATGAGCTAAGGAATGTAGTCAGCTCCTACAAGCTGGAAAAGGCATGAAAACAGATAATTTTCTAGAGCTTCTAGAGGAAGCCCAGCCCTGTTGACACTTTGATTTTAGTCTCATAGAACTATTTAAATTTTTGACCTCCAGAACCCAAAGATGAAAAATTTACATTATTTGAATCTACTAAGTTTGTGATGATGTGCTACATCAGGAATAGAAAACTAATACACATGAACAAGAATGTATCAGAACTATTAGTATTTAGTTTAAGTCTTAGGAGTGGTAAAATCAGCTGAAAGCAAATTATAGAACCACTAATTTGTTCCAAGGGAAAAGAAACCTCTGAAATTTACTTGCTGCAAATTCTTTTTTAGTTTTCAAAGAATTAGGAGACTCATACAAGCCAAGTTTTAAAACTAACTTAAATTTAGAAAGTTATGAATTTCTAACAGCATGCAAATATTTTGAAATTTCAACTCATTTGTTTCCTACAAATGTGATTTACTGCTCAGAAGACATTCACGTTACCAAATCTTCACATACGATTTTACAAACTTACATTTTCCAGTTTTAAAATAAATCAAAGTTGATCGATAAAAATTTTTTGACTCTAAACCATTAACTGCATACTTAAGTCTCAGCCAATAAAACTTATTCTTCACCTGTCCCTTTAAATTTTGTTGATTTCAGAAGCATACTTGAAGATAATTGTGAGAATGAAAATACAAGTACTCTCCTCTGAGTCATTGGTTGGTTTGCATATACATGTTTTTATTTACTGGACTCATGAGAAGATAGGATTTTCTTTGAAAGTATTGTTTTCTTATTTTGGAGAAAAAAAGTAAAGAATTGCTAGGAAACTTTATTCTAAGTTCTATAGTTATAGGCATATTATGAGAAGATAAAAAATGTATCCTTTCAAATGAATAGAGAGTATTATCACAGTTTTAATCTCATTTTATCCTCTGCCTTGTAAGAAGCACTTGGCTTTTAAGTCCCTATCATCATAACTCTAATTTTATTACCCACCTATATGGATTAAGAGTAAAGTATGATGCATACATACTATAGGGGTAGAGAACAAGGGAGTTATCATAAATCTTTATCACATTCATGACTTTCCACCTGTCTTAAAAGTCAAACTGAATGCAGATTTTATGTTTTTCATTGATTTATCCTTCTTATGTCTTCAAGTTGTTCAGATACATATAGGGTCATTGGCATAAGGAAGATAATATTGTTAAATAATTGATTAACTCAGGGGATTAGTCATGAGATGATTAGAAATTTTTTCATGCAGAGTTAGTTCATTTCAGGATCAGGTGATTCCTGCTCTGTAGTTACTCTTATCTGCACATATTTCAAAGTGAGTAATCATTTCTGGATTCACTAGTTGTGCTAAGGCAATAACTTATGTCATCCACTCAGTTTATCAGCATAATGACTGAGAACTGGAAAGCAAAGAGATCGACTCTTCATTTTACAAATTTAATGTCTGTGTCAGAGTATAGGGAACTTTTCAACTTGCACCATACTATTGATTTTATGAATAAAACAATTCAAGGTCAAGCATTTCAATTGTTCTACTTAAAATCTAATTGTTTCATTAGAATTGTGCTTACTTCTTTACAAATGTCTTAATATATCTACGGCGGAGCAGTTAATTATAGGGTGAAGAAAGAAAAAGTATGGTGCAGTGACCCTAGCATTATTTCAAAGGTTAATTCTCTCTACTGAGTCTGTAATTAGAAAAGATCCTAAAAATAATCATCTACATTGATAAATTTCAAGAAATATATTACTTATGTACTTATTTCGGTATTTCAGTCTTGCCTTTAGAAAAAAGAAGGAAGTCTCAGGTGATGCGGCCTATCATAAAAATATTAAAGATTGGCAAATCAGACAGCAAATATTTGTGTCAAGCCCTCTAGGCAGTCAGGAGTCATGATATAAACATGTTCTATGCAATAAATTTGGGGTATTTTAACTTATGTGAGCTGACAAGATTTCTAGTTAGAGAACCATTAATTTCTAGTTAGAGAACAATTGCAAGAAGCTATAATGGGTATCTCTCATGAATAGCAATTCATGAGAGATATTCTCGTAAACCTGGAGAAAGTTTTCTCAACTGAGTTTTGGTAGATTTTGGTGTGAAATAAAAATACATATTGCATGAATAATGATATGGGCATGATGATAACTTTTGAATAGTATAAGATAATACTAGAAGAGGATGAGAAAATAAAGAAGATTCACTTTGATATTAAAGACAGTAAGGGCTCATTATGGATAAAATGGCTTATTAATTCTTATTGAAAACAGACGATTAAAAAGAAGAATTGCATCATCTTTTGATGACACATCATGGTACTGTCATGTGGCTACTGAGACTGAGCAACAAAGCTTTTTATTCCAACATGCAAAGATAACTCTAGTAGTGCAATTACACAAATACTAAAACAATAATAATTTTTAAAATGTGCATCAGGGAACTTGCGGTTAAAATTTCTTCTATGATTCCACACCTTATTGAAACTAGCTAAGAGTTAGAAAGCCAGGGTTCTTCTGTCTATTCAAATACTTTATACCTAAAGTCACAACTTGCAGAAACTTATTATTTTGGCAGAGGGGAGTTGTGTCAATGAGATTAGCTTTTACAAATGAAGAGAGGAGTTTTGATAGATTTCAGAGTAAAATGAAAATGGATATGGCATGAATAATGATATGGGCATGATAACTTTTGAATAATATGAGATAATGTTGCAAGGGGATGAGATATAAAACTTATTTTATATGTCAAGCCTTGTAACAGGCATTTGACATACAGTATCTCATCTAATCCACATAAAAGATTAAGTAAATCTTACATTGTATCTGTCAGGAACCAGTCAGGGAAATGGAAACCATACTGGTAATTCAATGGAGAGAATTTAGTATAGGCTGTTGATACACAGGTGTTGGTTTGCTGACTGAGGAAAAAGGAAGATGGAAGTAATCAAGAAAGTCACTATGATCCCTAATACTGGAGCAATGAAAGAAAGTAATTAAAAATATCAGAATGTAGAAGGTCAATTAATGGGTACCAAGAAGTTGAAACTTAGACTTCTGAGAGAGTCATTGCTTGTCTGCAGCTGATACCTCTGTGACATCAAGAGCCTCATTTCATGA
This sequence comes from Saimiri boliviensis, assembly GCF_048565385.1. Lineage (NCBI taxonomy): Eukaryota > Metazoa > Chordata > Mammalia > Primates > Cebidae > Saimiri > Saimiri boliviensis. Next base: position 225,284,614 of record NC_133450.1, on the reverse strand, counting down.
GTGTCAGTAGGAACTAAAATCTGGGGCCAACAGTTCTTGCTAGGAAGAGACTCATGGTGGATGAGTCACTGAGAACTGCAAGCAAAAGGGAAGAAGGAAGACCTCCCCCGTTTCCTTCTTCTGAATAAGCCAACAAGAAGCGAGCTAACACAAGGAAATGTAGTTAGTAGAGTCCCAGATTCAGTCATACAAAGCAGAATGTAATGAGGTAAATTAGGATCTGAGATACATAGCAGATTGACCAGCACAATCATTTTACTCAAAATGTGTGATACTTAGAAAAATGTAGTAGCACCCTAGGGTCATACAATCAATACACGGCATAGTCAGAATTGAAACTCGAGGTTGTCTCACACAGCCTATCCCTCCTATGCTTCTTTGCCTTGTTACAGCTGGTATCATTTGGGTGAATGGTTCATTAAATGCTATTGTTAAAGGGCACTCAAACCTGATCCCAGGCCCCCACCAGGGAACCTAGCAGCATCAGGCTATAGGAGGTACCAGTGCTGGCCAGATACTTACATTCACACATCTTACAGACTCCTGGCAGATAATAGGTGCCACTGGGATTTGAAAAGGCCTTTGAGGCTGAGCTTGGAAAAAGAACAGTTTGACATGGATTCTGATTCTGAATCGGAGATAGAGATTTGCTCACCTCCTCTGGGATTCATCTCCCACATCTGGCATGGGACTTATTCATAAAACACTTTATGTCCCATATAAAGTGTTCCTTAATACCATATAAAAATAATTTTTGAAAATAATGTCTTTCTTCTAAGGAAGTGTTCTAGCCAAATTACATCTGTAACACTAGGAGAATAGGCTGGTGTATTTTTGTGCCATTTGGGTGAATCCCCAAGCCCGGCTAAATGAGCATGCATTTTGCCAATGATTTTAAAAATACAAGATCAGACAAGTTTTATCCACATTGTTTTTTTGTATGGAAGACATCTTCAGACAACTTGAAACACCCTTCTTAAAGAAATGGTAAGAAGAAACCTTAGCATCTAAGAATCATTCTTAAAACTTTCTCATTATTAAGGATTCTTTTCTTACTACATGCTATTCCCAAATAGAAAATAGAAAATTCATAGTATCTGAAAGGTTGGATCACTTACTTTGTCACCTTATTATGGTAACTCTAAGAGAAATAGCTAGTGGTTTAACAATTGGCCATTTATAAATGTGAATGTTCAAAAAAAAAAAAAACACACAGAGTTAGGATTTCAAGTTATAAGGAAAATTTTCATAAGCAATAACATTCATCAAAATGTGTTTGCCTTCACAGTTGGTGGAAATGTGTGTGGTAGAATATTTGAGACAAAAACAAGTATTCAAGCCACATATATTGCACATTTTCAGTCAAAAGAAAAAACAGCTATAAATCAGATTGAATATTTACTGTTTTAATGTCACTAGAAAGTAATTTCTCAGAAGTTATCCCAGTTGCTGCTGTACAGAATTTTTGTTAACTTTTTTGTTGTTGTTAGAGTCAATACCTTGATTTGTTCCAAGGAATAATATTTACTCCAGGAAAATGCTTCTTCTCATCATTTTTCCAAAACCTCTAAGTACCAAAAGCCCTTTTAGAAGCTGTTTTCTTTTGGGATTCTCACTGAGCCACCTACTCATTGGAGGAAAACTACTTCAACACCAAAACCAAAGAGTGTCAATTAAGAAACACTGTGGCTGAATGATTGGTCTCAGCATCTAGAAGCTGGTGGTTCGTCCAGTACAGCCACTGACTTGTGCAAAGGTCTGAATAAAGATGCTTTTCTTTACAAAACATAATTGCTGTGATGGATCCTACAGTCCAAGTATTCTTCTTTAAATTCCATGAACTGCCTGGATCCCTACTCACTTTTCATTTTAACTGCCCAGGGAGTGTAGTATGGATTTATTAATTAGTATTTACAATGTACTTCCAAGATTCCACCAGAACTAGATTCTGGTTACAAACTACAGAAAATAAGAGTGTTTACATATGAAATTTATAAGATTGTTTAATTTCAAGTGGTTTTCTTATTTTTTTTTCATTTGTTTGTTTGTTTTGTTTCTTGGGGTTTTATTTGGCTTTAGCTGTGGACAAGTTTCCTTTGTACAGTCATTTGAAAACTATCACTACCACTTTTATAATGTTACTCAACTAACATTTATTTTGTGTGGCTTATAGTTGGACCTCATGCTGTTTTATGGAAATAAGTTCAACATTAATCTTCTGACTCTGTGTACATGTAGGTCAACTGCATGATGAGATGTGTGGAATGAAGAGCCTTTTCTCTGAATCATGACAACTTAAGAAAACAGATGTTGTTTTTAAAAACTGAAAAAAGATAAATAAAATAAATCACTTAGCTGATGTCCTTCAGAGAAAAGTATTCTATCTTAAAATAAGATTTGTGATCTCAATGTATTAATTACAAAGGTCTGAAATAGATATGGGAACATTTGCATTTTTATGTGATTGGAAAAAATGAGAGTAATTACACACATACAAAGTAAAAGCTTCTAATACACATATACACTCACACACACAAATAAAAACACACAGACACAAACACAAGGCAAATAATCTCCATTTAGTTAATGATCATTATAAAATAAGTACACCTCAGTTACTGGAGTTAACATAGTCTGGCCTCTTGCAATGCCAGCATTTCAGCATGCATAGCCATGCCAAGAAAAAGCTAAATACACACATGCACGTGCATGCAGACACACACATACACACACACCCCCCTACCTCTGAGGTCATGGTTACCTTTTGATCAGAGGTTTTGCAAAATATCCAAAGCTCTAAAAGAAACCATGAAGTCTGAGAAGCATTTAGGTTCTGACAAGCTTCCAGACTTCCTGGTGGGAATACTTTGTGTTCTTTTCCATTCTGCTAGAGGAGAGTGGTGGTTTATGGACAAACTTCTAGGCAATTAGAATTTCATAATTCAATTTAATAACCTCATAAAACACTGCAGATTATGTACTTTTTTAAAACCCATAACCAAAGTACTATTGCGATAGTGATTTTGAAATTACTTGGAATTCATCCTGGGCTTGCTAAAAATATATATATTTTTTAATGTTAAAGACATTTGAAATTAAAAAAAGATTTTATACAATGAAGAGGTTTTTAAAAAATTTACAATTAGATTTTCAGATTAGTAGGACATGGAAAATATTTGCCTTCACTGGTTTTGCTTTACTGGGAAGTAGATTTTAAGATCATGTTTTTCTCATGCTGACCTTTTCTAAGTAGAAAAAGGGAAATGGCAGGAGGAGACAAACGGAGAACACAACTTCATTTTCTCATGTTCTTGTTATGCTTCATCACATTGTCTAGTGAAATGAATGAATAAATTAGGTTTTTGGTTTCATGTGCTGGATTATGTGTATTATATATTTCCCTACTTTTAATTTAGTAGGGCAGTCCTTTCCTTTAGAAGATGGGTCTCATTAAAAGAAATGTTATTATGAAACTGTATGCATTAGTTTTAATTTTCACTCAATTTAAAAAGAATACTTGGGAGAGCAGTGCATTGAAGCACATGAAAATGATTAGTTGAGGGTCCTTCTAAAGAGGAGCCAAATGTGTGAGAAGTAGTGCCTCTGGGCAAATAAAACAATCAAACAGTCGGAAATGAGGTTGCAGGCTTTGCATAAATGACACACTACTCTATTTTCAGACCTCCTGCCTTTCTTTAATGACCATTCCTCTTTTTCTTGAGGCAGCTGATGAAGAAGTATAAGGAGTAGAGTGAGGGGGAGGGCTTTGGTCCACCTAGGACAAGACCCCTAAAGCGATGCCTTTAACAATTTCTTATAATCTCTGACGAAGAGAAAAGTTATAAGCTACTGAGGGATCTCATTCCAGTCCAAGACTTTATCTAACCTGAAGATACTTAAATTTCAGTAAGCATCAGAAGCATCTAGAGGGCTTGTTAAAACACAGATTGCTGGCTCAGACCCCAGAGTCTCTGATAGAGTAGGTCTGGGAGTGAAACCCAAGCATTTGCCTTTTTAATTAGTTCCCAAGTGATGCTAGTCCTGGAGTCACACTTTGAGAACTGCTATGAGGGACCAAATGGCTCCAAATACATAAAAGGTATACTTGTAGACAAATATGAGTAAAGCAGGTTTTTCTTATAAATTAGTTGGTTATGTAATCACATCTGAGGACTGCAGTTGTAAATGTTCAACTGATTCCCAGTTGCAAGAGAAGTATCCCTGCATAGTTAAATCCCTCTTATTTCTTCTAATGCCTCATTCGGGAAAGTTCTTTTGCTTGGCAAAGTTATTTCCACTCTCAGTTGGCATACAGATGATGGGGATTATTGAAAGAAGCAGTAGGAGAGCCATATACAGATGTTAATTGTCTGAAGTCATAAATGAATGGAGTTGGTGCTATTAGTATTTTTTTTTTTTCTCATTCAGGTAACAGACACTAACTTGAGATAACTTAAGTAAAGGGGACTTAGTGGTTAGGTCATGAGAGTGCTCTCAGATCTGATGACAGGATGAAAAAGCCAAGCTTAAGAATTATAGGCACCCAAACAAATGAGGTTCTTAATAGCAGGCAATAATTCTTTGGGTAAATGAGTTCCAATGTGGTCAGTATTTTTTTTTTTTTTTTTACTTTGGTTAAGGTGCAGATTCCAGAGAGAGACGGTCTACTTAGCATAGCTGAAGTGCCTGCCTCTTCAGAAGGGAGACCAGAATGCTTTTTTTCATAATTCACTGAAGTATGTGTGATGATGGAAAAATTCTCCACCAAAGGGTAGAGTGTCGGAGTGTTTTTATGTAAAGTAGGGGGACTAGGCCCCTGGGTGGTCATATATGTCTGCCACATCGTTTGTGAGCCTTCTACTAAGGGGGCCAGCTATTTTTCAAAGGCCAACTCTAAGTGTTATCATAAAACCACAAAGTTGGAAGACAGTGGAAAATAACCTCCCAGAGACTCACTTTTATAAAGGTTAACAACTAATGCAGTGGTTTCCAGCCCAGTCTCTCCAAGGTAGAAATGGAAATCTATAAGAAATTTTCAGTATTTTGAAATCTAACTAAAATTATGCACTTGCTTTCAGAATGGAAATGTCAAGTTTCTTTATGTGGGAGCAAATATACACTCACCATAAAAAAAGTTTTTTTCCCCATTATATTAAGAAACTCTCATGTGTAGTTATAGCTGTCCTAATTTGAAATCCGGTAAACAAAGTAATTAGATTTTTAAGCATATAGTTTGGTAGCTTACAATTTTGAAAACATGGGATATGTGCCTCTGTGTTTTGGGGGTAGGGCAGGGCAGGGATAATGCAAGAGGTCTTTGGTTACCATCACTGTTTAAGTCATCTGTTACAGTCCAAACTGTGTCCTCCCAATATTTATATGCTGAAGTCTTAACTCCCCTGTACCTCAGAATGAGAACTTATTTAGAGATGGTCAACTCTTTAAAGAATTTGGTTAAATTAAAATGAAGTCATTAGGGTGGGCCTCTATCTAGTTTGACTGATGTCCTCATGAGAAGAAATTTGGACACAGAAAGCAAGACCAGGGATGTATGCACAGAGAAAAAACCTCGCACGCAGCGAGAAGAGGAACAAGTGCACACCAGAGAGAGAGTTAGGAAAAACCCAACCTGCTGACACCTTGATCTTAGACTTCTGGCCTCCGGAACTGTGAGGAAATACACACTCCTTTCGTTTCAGCCACCTGGCCAGTGGTCTTTTGGTATGAAAGCCCTAGCTAACTATTACTAATACAGTATCTCAGGAAGATGATTGACCATTGTCTAGATATCAGAGTCAAGGTTCTCATAATATATCTTTGTAGATTTTTACAAAGCTTTGTCAAAAGGTTTTCTTTTTTTTATAAACAGAAATATATCTAAGTTTATTTAAATGCATTATACCCTTTGAGTCTTCTATGAACCTTAAAATCAGCTATTTGCCAAATCCCTGATACTGTACATTCATTGAGGTGCTTGAAGTAACAAATATTCCACTTTTATCTAGACATAACAGCCATTATACTTCTAATTAGTTCTCATAGGACATATTTGATTTTACCCTAATCACTTATTTTGCTCTTTCTCTGGATTTCTCGAGTTCCTTTAGGACAGGACCCCAAGTAGCCTGCTATATTGTTGATCCTTTAAATAGACTCTAATTGCCCCTGTGTCACATGGTAGAAAAGATGCAAAAAGCCAGAAGTAGGACTACCCTTGCTACTGCTGCTTCTGAATTTTGCAGACTGCCATCTCTGTAGATATCTTTTCCTAACAATTACTAATTTGAATTTTTATTCAGGTTTCATAGTTCAGTTATTTCTTCTTTCTCAGGTTCTTTGTGCCTGGGTATGTTGAAGCCCATTTCTATTATACTAATCTCAGGCTTCCTTTTAAATATCCAATTTTTCAAGCTCACTTCAGTTTGGAGCGTTTGCAACTCTGGGATGAACTTACAGTACTCATATCTTTATTGACAACCGTAGGCCCCTCAGTACTGAGCTATTACTTCTTCTGCAGGCTTGACACCCATGAGCACACCTGTCTGTGAAGGGTCTGCCTGGTGTAGAGGAGAGAAACAATAAATTTACCATGTTGAAACCTCATATCTGCATTATTATATCCCAGGGTTCTTCCCAAATGGCATTTTAAAAAATGCTACATTTTATGGAATACTTAATCTGTGTTAGTCACTGGACTAAGCACTTTGCATACATGATTTAAAATAATCACACAAAATCAGTCATGTGGCAGAAATTTCAGCTTGATAACTGCTACATGTATGAGTTTGGCCAACTTACTTCACCTGTCTGTGTGTCTACAGTTCCTCTCCAAACTGTATCTGATGTTTAGGCTTTAAGCAAAACTGGGCTACATCCATAATGCTGTTATTTTATTCATTAACTTTTAACTTCTTTACTTAAAACTGATATTGATTTTCTAAACATCAACATCTCATTTGAAAATCACTTTTCACAGGGGAGAGTGAGAGTATGTTGGTCACTTCTCTGGCTAGCTTACCAGAAATACATGGAAAACACAAGCATCACTGTTGGTTAAATAATGCCAAACTTCACAACTTTGCTTTCCTAGTAGTCCTAAAGTAAGCGGGAAATATGTCCTGGGTGTTTTGGATGACTTTCCACAGATAATAGCTCCCATATTTTATCTTAATGATTCTTTCAATTTTTGCATTCTATTCAATAATATATTTGTGTCTGCTTTAGTATAAATTATTTATGGGTTTAAATGCCATTGCTTACACTTACATAAATTGTTTTCTATATTTCTTGGTTGTTGGATAAGATATTGCACTGATTTGATGAATTTTAAAAATTAAATGGCCTGAAATAAGGAAGGTCCCATGACCGGAAAATCCATCTTGGTGTTAGCATCAGGAATATAAGTATGGGTATATATGCAAAGCCAGATCATAGCTCTTTTGTTTTACTGATGGATAGGTTATATTACAATAATCACTGAACAAAGATGCCAAGAATGTTGCCAAAGAGACAGTCCAAGTCAATATATATTCACACTGTATTTGTTGGAATTTTTATAAATCATTTGTATATTTGAGTAATATAATGGGGCTGGAAGGTCTCTGCACTACGGGCATTCTATTTTACTGTCACTGGCATATACTCATCAAAGGACTCTTTTCAGTGAGGAAAGATGAAAGATGATGTTATTCTTATCTTTAACAAAGACATTGTAAGCATCATTACTTTTAATTGAACTAAAATGCTCAAATACCTCATCATTCCCATAAGCAATTCTCCTATTTCATCTCTAAACATTCATTTTAATTGCAATGATCTTGTCATATGCAATGACAACCTTGAGAGTTCTTGCAATTATTGATTGACATTATTTAGCCTTGAAGAAGTATATGCTGGATAAGCCAATTTTCTTAAACATTCTTTATCATTCAGGACAAAAAAAGAATTAATTCATCTATTCAAAGCCTGACCTTTGCTGGATGTCTTAATTCCCCTTCTCTGTGAGGAAAATAATCATTGAAGTTAGAGTTATAATGCTGTGGCACCCTTCTGCACACCTGGATTGCAATTTTCCAGATTAAGCTAGAGTTCACCTGTGCAGTAAGTTTTCAAAGTCACTTCCTATTGTTTTTTTTTTTTTCAAAGTTATTCAAATCACCAGACTTTTTGTTAAATAAAAGTTTCCATTTTTGACACCCCATTGAACACACTGAGGAAATCAGAAGGCATATTGTTTGAGGTGAGTATTCTTGGTAAATGATGCAGAGGCTGCTGGGTCATTCAGAATGAGCAATGTCCTTGATGCGGGTTACCACTCCCAAAGTTTGATATGGGCACCTTTTTTCAGCTTGGCTGCTTCTTTTTGATCCAAAATAGATTTAACCATGCCTACAGCATGAGTGCTATCAAATAGTCTCCTGTTACATTAGCTTCATCTTTTACAGTATTTTGAAAATGCCCTTGAAGTTAACATTGAAATATATTTTATTTCCTTGTTTGTATTTTTTTTTGAACTGTCTCTAGCATAGTCTTCTAAAAAATCTCTAGTAATTATTCTCCAAAATTTGCTAATTGTATTTTAAACATTGCTGGAAAAGTGGCAATATCAGACTATTTTGTCCTAATGCTTTTTTAGCAAAAGGTTTCATTGGTCTTAGGTTTATTGTTTCTCCATAGTAAAAAATCCACATTTTATGTAGACATCATAATATATTACATTTTGCTGATGCTATTTATAGGGTAGCATTTTAAATGTGCTAAACATCATATATACCATGGGTCTCTGGAACACAATTCTGAGATCACTCTCAATATCTTCAGGATTTTTCTAATTTTTTCTAATTTCGTATAAATTCACAGTCATAGGTTTCAAACCTTCTGATTAGGTATTTCTGGTTTAAGCCAATATTTGATACATCTATCACAAAATGTAATTTAAAACAATAATAGTGATACTATAATAAAAAGTAACATTTTGGCTATTTTGTAATACTGTGGCAGTTACTGTAATAGATATTACAGCTAAATTTAACTGTGTCCATATAAAGCTATTTGAGTCACAGATTGAAATATTTATCTTTGTGTATTTTATTTCCAACTTGAATGTGGACTTTGCTAATTAGTGAGATATCCTCATTGCCTTGAGATGCTTTTATGGGCATTTAAAAGACCTCTAGGTGTTCAGTTTTGTTTTGACATCCAGAACAGGATTTTGAAAATCAGAAGGGGAGACTTGAGAGAAGCAAGTGTTTAATCCAAGTCAATGGAATTAGGAAAAGAGACTAATGTAAGAATTCCCTCTTTCTCTGAATTTCATATGCCTGGGGGTGACTGAGCTGGAGGGGAAAATGAGAAATCAAATAGGGGAAAGATTTAGCCCACAGAACAATGTGAACAGGTTTGGGGGCAGCATGACGAAACTCACCGATCTTCATTTCCAGGAAGCTGCCGAGATGGTCCACCAACTCCTGTGGAACATCCAAGGCCCTTTGAGAAAGCAACAGCCCTGTGGGGTGTGTCCTTTTTATCCTTAGCAGCTGGCATATTACTCATGCATCATCCAGCAGAGAGTGTATCTGCTCTGATACTTTGCAGACAATTTTCCTTGGTAGATCCATTTTCAGCAGCCTCCATTTTTAGCAGCTCAGATAATTGATAAGGTCCCTGAAGATAGAGGGTGAGAGTTTTATACAATCTAGGAACAGAGATGAATATAAAAGGGAAAGTGCATAGGAGAAACTTTTAAGATCATGAAATCTATCCTCAGTACCTAAAATATTTTATTGAATGTGGTTGTGTCAGGAAGAACCAATGATTGTATATGAGCGTATATATTCAAAACAAAAATGCCAAACAGTGGTTTATCAGTTAACACATCAATCTATAAAATAAAAGGAAAGCCCATATGGGTTGCCAGTGAAAATTATTTTCAAATTTCCATGCTGTAACTTATTTGGACAGAATTAGCCTTGAGGACCAGTGACGAGTGACCAGTCTGGTCTTGTCACAGGAGTGTTCCCTGTTCATGATGTAGATGGCATGCTGGGTTTTCAATTATCACAAAAAATACTAGATTTCTTATTCAGCACACAACAACCTTTTATTCTTTGAATTTTCATGAAAAAACAAAAGATTAGCTGACGTGAAATATATATTCTGTCGATTCTTGTGTATTTATGCAACAAACCTCTCAAAGACATCAACAACACAACAAGACCAAAACGACAAGGCCCTGGTTTTGCAGTAAAATTAATTTTGCAGATACATGCACCATGCGTATTCTATGAGTTAGGTGCCTAAGTGTGCAACATCAGGGGACATGGAAGTCCTAATTTGAGAATGACTATTTGGTTTCATGTCATCAGTACAATTTATGGACTACACCTAAAGATTAAATTGCAGCTATTTTTATCAGTCTCCTCATCAAAGATATAAATTTCTGAGATATTATGCACCAAGTCTAAAAATATTTAAAATAAATCTTAATTGAAAATGAATCTTATTGAAGCAGGGCTAATTACTAAGGATGTAAACAATAAATGAATCGCATGATTTTCCAGTCCAGAAGTTGTAAAATCAATTTTCTTGTTTTGTAATCCTAGGTATCCATTGCTTCCTTGATTTATTTAGTTCCCTGAATATATTAATTCTACCCATATTTTACTGTCTCATTAAAATGCCATCTCCAGCAAAGTGGTTTCCAGAATGCCTTAGCTGAAAGTATTTATTACTGTCACTACTTCTTTATTTAATGTTATTTTTTGGTATTTTTCATACGGTAGGTGATTTTCTAATTTACATTTTACTTATTTATATGTATAGCTGATTTGTTTGACCAGAGTGAAAGAGCCTTGAGGACAGAGACAATGTGTTACCCATCTTTTGTATCCTCCATACATAGGAAATAGGAAACATTTTAGGTAAAGAGTATAATAGTAAATATTTTTGATTTTTCAGGCCACATGTGGACTCTGTTCCAAAACTCCATTTTTTTTTTTACAACCATTAAGAAATGTGAAAAACATTCTTAGCTTGGAAGGTGTACATACCCAAGTTGTGGAACAGATTTGGCACATGAACCAAAGAAGCAACCTCTTCTTCAGAGTATCTAGCAGTGAAAAAAAAAAAAGTTAGTAAAAAAAAATCAGCAATATTAAAAATAATGATTAAGTAATATACTAGGGTATTCAACAATATTCTTATTCTAATCAGCACATGTAAAAGTAAAAAAAAAAAATCTATTTCCATTAAACAAATATACCAGGTCATCTTCTATCCTCCAGAAGCTGTTTTTTCAAAAAAACAAACAGAATCGACATTTTTCTACTACTGAATTTTGGTTAATTGTCATTCTCCCTGGGTGTGTGGGATGGTATATATTTAAAAAGCCATACTCACTGTGTGTAAGATCCATATACAGCAAAACAATAAATGATATGAAATACACTATTATAAAGGAAGAAGGCTTATAAAGTCTATGAGTTCTTAAATTATGCCCCTATCACTAAATATTTATTGAGTCATTCCTCCCCAAAGAGGAAAGTACTAGGAGCGCCTCTGCTTAGGATGTAGAATGCCTCAGGAGCCAGTCCTTCCTACCCTAACAATGAGAGTGCCAGAAAATTTAAGAAACTATAACTGGTTTCAGCCCATCAGAGACTTGAGATTGTAACACAGTGAAGGAAACTGAATTCCAAAGAGGGAAAAGATCTGAGCAGAGATGGAAAGGAAACATGACCTGTTTCTCCTTTGAAAGAATTAAAGAGGAGAAGGTGGTTGTCTTAGAGGGAGGTTAGAGAAAATCAGCTAAAATACGAATGAATTTTTAAAAGCAAAGTATAAGCTAGTGCATCAGTTTAGAATACCTAGAAGGTCCGAGACACATTCACTCCAAAGCTTTGCTTCATGAGTGTCACCGAGTGTTGTCAAGATATATTAGAGGCAGAGCTGGAGGCTGCTCCAAACCCCTCAGTGACTCAGGCATACAGAAAGCCAGTGCTTGCATTGAGGTTGAGTTATTGTCCCAGGATTGTCATCTTGTAAATGAAAGACTTACAAGACATCTGGGAAAGGGGTAGAAAACCTTATTGTTCCCAAGGTTATTGTGGGAGGGGTAGATATAAAACTCCTCTGTCATTGAAGAGGACTTGAAATACCAAGTTCTACTTCATGCCTTCAGAAATTAAAAGAAGACCTATGCTTCCAATAAAAGCATTCTGCTTCTAGGAAAGAAACATGAAAACCTCTTGGGCCAATAATACCACAATAATACAAAGCAGATTCCTTCTGATGCTAAGGGAAGAAATGACAATTCCCTCCTGCTCTAGAACCTCAAGAGATATAAGGTAGAATTTCGTTGCTTTAGGGACCAAGGGGCAATAAAAATGATAAAGCCACACCCCCAAATGCCCAGACTCAAGAGCCTTACTAATAATAAAACTAGAACAAGGAAGCAGAGGACATACCTACCTCCACCATAAGCCTGGCCCTGAATTAGTCTACTCAGGGAGATAGAGTAAGAGAAGTGGTTGGCAAACAATAGCCTGTGAGCCAATTCCACTCAACAGACTGTTTCTGTAATACTTGTGAACTAAGAAATGGTGTTTATAATCTTAAAGGACTGTAGAATAAAAATAAGGAAAAATATGGGTCAGAGATCACATGCAGCGTAAAAAGCCACATCATTAGTATCTTACAGAAGAAGTTTGCCGACCGCTGTATTACGCAATTGTACAAAAAACATCTAAACATGAGGATGGAGTTGGAAGACAATGAACACCCCTATAGCTTGCCAGGCTCCACTCATTAAGTACTATAATGTGAGGCAATCCCTAAAGGAATTTGAAACTTATGTGCACCAAAGTTAATAGCAGGAACACAAAACCCATGCCTGGTTCATCTAACTCAACTACAAACTAAATTGACATGACCCCTTCACATTAATAGTCTGGCAGAAGAGGCATGCCTATTTCTAGGTGTAAAAATTATTTATCTCATTATATTTTTTCCCTCACATTGCAATGTCCATAATTCTTTCTTTTAAACTATAAAACAAAAAATAGCAAGAAATAATCTATTTTTAAATGACAAAGCAGTCAACAGAATGAGAATTGGTGAAGACTCACGTTAGAATAACCAGAAAGTAACTTAAGTAATAACACAACTAATATTATCAAGTATCCAGTTAAAATACAGAAAACATATGAATAGGAGCTGGAAAAAAGCATGGAAATGAAGTCTCTCTTAGTCCCTTTAGAAGGGATACAACCCTGTTGACACCTTTATTTTAGCCCAGAACAATCTGTTTTGGGTGTCTGATGTCTAGTAGAAAGATAATAAATTTATGTTGTCTTAAGCCATTAAGTTTGTGGTAATTTCTTACCACAGCAGTAGAAATCTAATAAAAAGACAGATGCAAAGTCCTTAAAAATATTAGCATATCAAATCCAGCAATGTGAAAAAAAGATACTATCTAATGAGAAAGTGTGATTTATACCATGAATGTTATCTTGATTAAACATTTGAAAATCAGTGAATGTGGTTCATCATATAAAGGCTAAAACAAGCAATAAGGCTACACATAATCAACCCAGTAGATGCAGTATGAAGGCTAATTTTATGCATCAACTTTGCAGGGCCATGGTACTCTGAACCACTATTTATTTCACTGAAGATATTTTTAAAGATGAGTTTAACATTTAAATCAGTAGACATTGAGTAAAACAGGTTGCCTTCCAGAATGTGAATGGGCTTCATTCTATCCGTAGGTCTTAAAAGAAGGGAATTCTTCCAGCAGACTGTTTTCAGAGTTGAGCAGCAACCTCAACTCTCCCTTGGGTCTCCAGTCTGTGGGCCTACCTTGCACTGGGGGTCTTAACCTTTGTAGTTAGGTAAGAAAAAGAAACAAACAGCATCAATATTGGAATGGAAGAAGGCATATGTTTCATGGATAATGTAATTGTCTATAGACAAAATCCTCCCAAATCTGCAATTAATTACAGTCACAAAAAATAAGAAGAATGTTTGGCAATATTACAGGGTACAAGATCAATATACAAAATTTAAGTGCATTTCCAACATTAGAATTGAAAAACTGGAAACTGACATTAATTTTCATTTAAAATGACATTTAATTGACATACATGCAATAGTATCAAAGCCTAAAATATATATGAACAAATATAACAAAATATATGTGGAAAACTGTAAAACATTGATGTGGAAATTAAAAGAGCACCTAAATAATTGAGTAATATACAAGGATAATCAATTGGAAGACTCAATACTGTTAAGATACCAGTTTTCCCCTAGTTGACCTACAGATTAAATGGAATCTCCATCAATCCAGCATGCATTTTAGCAGAAATTAGCAAACTTTCTCTAAATTTATATGAAGGAATAAAATATCTCGTAAAACAACAATTTTGGACAATTTGTGCTACCTAATTTGAAGACTTCAAAGAAAACTATAGTAATCAAGACAATGTGGCATTTGGATAAGGAAAATATTTAGATAAATGGAATAGAGAGAATAGTCCAGAAGGAAAGCTACACATGCATGGTGAGTCAATTTTTTATAAAGTTGCCCAGGTAATTAAATATAAAAAGGATAGCTGCTTAAGTTAGGTCCTGCTGTAAAATGAAACATGCAACTTACACCTCACCAATTACAAAAATCAATTCAAAATGTATCATAGACCTAATTGTAAAAACTTAAACTTCAAGCCAATTATTTCTTAAATGGAATATATGAAGCATAAACACAAAAGAAAACATTGAGAAACTGGAATTAGTCAAATTCATAACAACTACCTTTAAGGAGTGGAATTAACAGTCCACAGAGTTTGAGAAAATATTTGTTAACACAAATGTGATAAAGGATTTCTACACAACATGTGATGAACTCTTAACTCCGTAAGAGGTTCCATAAAATAATATGGAAAAATATTAAAAAAAATAATATGGGGGAAAATGTTCCACCACAGAAGAGATATTGATGGCAAGTAAGTATATAAAATATGATTAACATCTATAGTCATTAGGGAAATCCAAATTGAAACCATGGTGAAATACCACTACACATGTACTCTGATTTAAAAAAAAAAAGTCAAGCCACATTCTAATATGAACATGGAGTTATTAGAATCCTTATATATTTCTAGTGAGTATGCCACATGTACTCTGATTAAAAAACAAGTCAAGCCACATACTAATATGAACATGGAGTTGTTAGAGTCCTTATATATTTCTGGTGAGTATGAAAAAAATGGCACAGGCATTTTGGAAAATATTTGCCAATTTTGTATAAATTTCAATGTACATTTTATAAACAACTCAGCAGTCACACTTCTAGATGTTTAGTCAAAATAAATAAAAACATATGCCCACAAAACATACACAAATGCGCAAATGTTTATAGTGGCTTTATTTATAATACTCCAAAACTGGAAATACCCAGCTGCCCATTAACTACCATTCAGTAATAAAAAGGAAAGAATTACTGAAATACACAACAGGGATGAATCTCAACAGCATTACACTGGACAAAAAAGTTACACTAGACAAAAAACGTTACATGTTGTGCAATGCCATTTACACAACATATTGGATATGGCAAAATTATAAGAACAGCTATCAGATCAGTGGTTGCTGGGAACTGGGAATTGCAGAGAGGATATAGACCCCAAAGGGAACAGGGAACTTTTAGTGGTGAGGAACATATTATATAACTCAGCTGTGGTGACAGATTCGTGACTGTACACATTTACTAAGAACCCATCAGGATCTGGGAAACTGTATTGTTAGAAATCATAACTTTCAAAAAGAGAGAAAAAAAGCAGCCTAAGGAGAGCTGAAGGATTGGTTTGAGGAGTAGAGGTATTTAATTTGGATATTTAAAACCTAAGCAACATAGGGGGACAATTTGTAGCACAAGGAGAATAAAGAATGATTAATAGATGTTCTTTAAACAAGATTATGTGGCCTCAAAGACAGTGAAATGTAGCTCTGAATGAAACTTTGGGGGAAATCTTGTCTGTCATTATTTATAGAAATAATGTACTTAAGTGTGGTTAAGTTACATGCTCAAGATCACACAGATGGTCAAGGGAAATTCTTTAGTTCTTCCCATGCTGTCTTCTCTAGATGAAAGCAATGCTTAAGAATGACTTGGGCTTTGATCTTGGAAGTGGAAACATGTTCTGGTTGTAAAATGGTAGGTAAAATGAACAAGGGGAGTTAAGGAATCCAGTAGACATTAGCAATCACACTATACATTACTTTCTACAAGGCCTAAAATTTATTTTTCCTAATTTTCAATCAATGTAGCTTATACAAGAGTGGAAATGAACACCTTCATAATAGTTATGGAAATAACCTGGCTGATTATAATGAGAAAACAATATCAGGTTCCTATAAAACAAGATCCCATGTTTTATGGGATCCCGATATTTATTTGAGTTGGTGGTCTGCACCTACGTATGCCATGGCCCCACGTAGCTATCAACATCAGGTCTTGCCAATGTTAATAGATTTTTCTCTATTTACCTTTTATAAAATTTATTTCATTTTTTAAAGTGATTAATAAAAGAAATTTTAAAACTCAAACAGTAAAAAAAAATTCCTTCATTCACCTGTTCACCTTAGACATGATCTTCTGTGTTATTTTTGTGGAGAAAATGGGAGAGTGCATCCTTCCAAAACTTTTCTGTGAATAAAAGCAAACGTGAACTTTGGAGCGGCTAATGCCAAAAACTTGCTCAAACCTATGCAACTTATTGTCTGTAGACATTTAATTAACACATAATTCATATACTAAAAAATTTGAAGTGTACAACTCAATGTATTTTAGTATATTCCCTGAGTTGTGCAACCATCATCATAGTAAATCCTAAAATACTTTCCTCATTCCAAAAAGAACCCCCACACTCAGTAGCATTTTCCACAGTAACCCTAGCCCTAGGCAACCACTAATTTTCTTTATCTTCCTGTAAATGTTTTTACTTTGAACATTTTATATAATAGGACTCATACAATATATGATTTTTTCTTGCTGCCTTTTTTCAGTTAAAATAATGTTTTCAAGTTTCATCCATGTTTTAGCATGTATTAGTACTTTATTTTTATTACTGAATAATATTTTATTGTATGAATACATCTCATTTTATTTATCCATTAATCAGTTGATGGTCATTTGTTAAAGGATCAGATATAGTTAAGATAACAATACTTCCAAATTAATCTACATTTTTAGAGCAATTTGTGTCAAAGCCTCAGCCAGTTTCTTTATAGAAATTGAAAAGGTAATCCTTTTATTTTGGGTATATAACCAGTAATGTTATTGCTAGGTTGCATGATATTTCTGTCTTTAGATGTTTGAGGAATCTCCACACTCTATTCCACAATGATTGCACTAATTTACACTCCCACCAACAGTGTATAAGTGTTTCTTTTTGCCACAATCTTGCCAGCATCTGTTTTTTGTTTTTCTTTTTGTTTTGTTTTTTACTTTTTGGTAATAGCCATTCTGACTGGTATGAGATGGTATCTCGTTGTGGTTTTGATTTGCATTCTCTGGTGATTAGTCATGTTGAGTATTTTTTCATATACTTGCTAACCAAATGTATGTCTTCTTTTGAGAAGTATCTGTTCATGTCCTTTGCCCATTTTTTAATGGTTTTTTATTTCTTGTAAATTTGCTAAATTTCATTATAGATGCTGAATATTAGACCTTTGTGAAATGCATAGTCGTTAATGGGACTGTTTGTGTTTCTTTTTGAGTTTTTAAAATTCTTGTAGATTCTGAATATTAGTCCTTTGTTGAAGAAATAATTAGCATATTTTTTCCTCTCATTTTTGTTAAATTTATATGGATTTTATGCTTTTAATGTTATTATAAACAAATGTATTTTTGAAATTTTATTTGAAAAATTTTTATTTATTTATTTTTGGGACAGAGTCTTGTTCTGTTGCCCAGGCTGGAGTGCAGTGGTATAATCACAGCTCACTGAAGTCTTGATCACCAGGGATCAAGTGATCCTCTTACCTCAGCCTCTGAAGTAGCTGGGACTACAGCTGTGTACCACAACATCTAGTTAATTTTTTAAAGTTATATACAGAGACAGAGTCTCACTATGTTGCTCAGGTGGGTCTCAAACTCCTGGGCTCAAGTGATTCACACACCTTGGCCTTCCAAAGTGCTAGAATTACACGTGTGAGCCAACATGCCTGAGCTCGTTTTATTTTTATTTTTTTTGCAAATATATAGAAACATAATATATTTGTGCATATTGCTCTTGTATCCTGCAATTTGCTGCCCTCATTTATTACTTCTAGTGGTTTCTTAGTGGATTCCTTATTATTTTGCATATACAGGATTATGTCACCTGTAAATAGAGATAGTTTTATTTCTTCTTTTCCAATCTTGATAACTTTTATTTTATTTTACTTTCCTAATTGTTTGGGCTTGATTCTCCAAGACAATGTTGAGTAGAAATAATGAGAGCAGAATTCTGTATCTTAGGGGAAAGGCATCCAGTCTGTTATTATTTGATTTGCCTGTGGGTTTTTATAGTGGGACTCTTTATTGTGTCGTTTCTTTCAGAAAGCTACCATGATGCTTTTAATTGCTTACCACCACAAACTCTACTGTTTTAAGAATGATCTTAGACTTGAACTTGTCCACCCTCTGGTGCAAAGAATGTCAGTTCCTTTGGGTCTTCACTTCAGATATATACACTTATGTCCTTTTTCTCCCTCTTGACAAAATATCTGAGCCACAACTTCAGAGATAGGGACAGGGACAGTGGTTCACTTCACTGGGAGTGACACAATCGTTTTGCAGGGCACTGGATTAGGTTGGTAACCCCATGGTATTCTCAGCTTACCTTTCCTAGTATGATACTTCTGTTCTAGGACCAAGCTGGGGCAAGAACAACTAGAGTACCAGTGTTGGCTTGCCATGACTGGAGTAGAACCTACAGCCTCTGAGAAGGAAGAAGAGAGCTTTCTACCTCTCAGCCTTACTCACCTGGAATTTATCCTCTGCAGCATGTAGGTGAGTGGGATGAAAAATGCTGGTAGCCTGTACCTCTCGGGGAGATACTGTAATCTTCGAGAGCTAAAAAGCGAGGGAGTCATGTGGTCTTGGCTGCTCTCCCCTTCAGTGGAGTTTCCATCATGCTGAAATTGAGAAGGAAGAAGTGTGAATCAAATGCCATAGACTTGCTGCTCTTATCAAGTTTTAGCAAACTTTATTGAATACATGTGTCTTTATTTTCTGCCTGCTATAGGACTATTTTTTTGGGACATTAATATCTGTGTTTTATTTTAATAATTTTTAAGTTATGCTTGTTTCCTTGGGGAGCAGGTCCATGGATCGCCTCATGTCCCTTACAGTTGTGAAATCTCCATATAGCTTATTTTTTAAAATTCAATGATGTTATCACTGAGAATTTTCTGTGTCAGAGCACCAATAATTAAACCTCAATCTCTTAAATACATAAATATGATCCTTTTAATGAAAAATCATATTTAATTACTTCTCTACTGATAAAACTATATTTTGATCTCAATGTATTGCTGTGAATTTTTTATGCATGCAATGTGTTTACATATATATAGAAGTAAATATATGGAATATTTTTTAATTGCATATGCATTTTAATTTAGTCAACTATTGTCAATGGTACTTCAGGTATACTGTCAAAATATATAGTGATGAACATGTTCAATCATGCTCCTATCCACACTGGGTTCTCAAAGTGTTAATTCATTTATAGTGAGAAATGTCTTCACATTTTGAATTGCATTTTGTTCTTCATAAGTAACATTAATTTCATATGCTTCTGAACTTTTGGCCTATTTTTTTGTGTGTGAATGCATATTCCCCTCATTTGATCAGTTTTGGGGGGGCTGGGGGAGGAAGCCTTTTTATTACTGATTTAGAATGATTATTTACATATCAGAAAATTATAAAGATTCTGTATCTTAATTGTCTAGATTGTGTAAATTATGAATGTTTTTCATGAAAAATTCATAAGTATTATATTCCCCAAATCATGATATGTTGCTTGTCTTTGTACTTGAAGAAGAATTTAGTTCAGTTTAAGACTATTGGGTCATATATTTTTTTTTCTGAATAATGTTATAGCCATTTCTAAAACAACAATCTTTGCATATTGCCATAGAAAAGTTTGAGACCACCCAGATTTTGTATATTCTGTACCTCTCCAATTTAGAAACTTTATTTTCTCTTAAATGTCCAGAAGAGTTATTACCTTTGAAGTATGGTAATTTTGACAAGGCTGAACTCAGTGTTGACTATTCTGTACCAGATTTTTCTGGGATGCAGTGTTTAGTTCCTTCTGTTACATGTTAGCATACTCATATTTCATTTACTAATTTGGCCCTTCTTTGTACTCTATTTCTATGACTTTATTTTTAATCACCTTCATCTCTGTTTTAAATTTGCCCTTAGCTTTTATTTTTCAGTGTCTATTTATCATGAGTGTTTCTAATGGTGAGAAGCCAAGAAACTCTTAGGATATTCTTGAGGTAAAGCACACATGTTTAATACATGTTTAATAACACTGTATTTTCATGATACTGGGTCGATTTTGCATGTGGTGTGGTATCTACAGGAGCCTTCCACCATGTCTTCCATGCACACCTTCCTCATGGTCTGTATTGTGTATCTAGATGGGTAAGTCAGGTTTTAAGTAGGTTGGTCATAGTGGGAATAGCAGAAGATCAGCTGCATGAGGTGGGTCCAGTGATTCTGATGATTCTAAATGACTTAGAGAAAATCATGAGACTTTCTAGTGTAATAGCATCATAGAACAACAAAAAAGAGTAAAAGTTGGGAAATGCTTAGAAAGGTAAATCAAACTAAAAGAAGGTTTATCATAAGCAAAAAGTTCTTAAAGAGTTACTTATTTTAGCTATTAACTGTAATGTTGTGTAAAAAGTAGGCATTTATCATGTTGAGATCCCTTTAAGAGAAGAGAGTGCTTGAGTCTCAAGACAGCACAAAAACATTACAATAAAAAATGTTGGCATTAAACATTTTATTTAAACATTTAAGAATATTTGTGAACAAATGTAACATCAAGTCCGTGATTTTACAAAAGTATGAATTTTGTGAAGAGTAATTCACTTATTAATGTATTGGATTTTTCAACTGCATGATTACATAACCTTTGAAATACTTTTCTATACATGAAAAACAATTCACTTAATAAAAAAGGGAATGATTGAATGATATAGTTTTGTTAAAATGTAAAGTAATAAGGTAATATCATAAACAGTTTTCTAATATTTATTACTAGTAATACAGTTGGAGACTAAAAATGTGAACTAATTTTATAAAATGAAGTAAGTAAAACACACTTTCCAACTCTAATACCCTGCATAAATGCCATCATAGTAGTCTGTGTTTCCTAACTTCCTTCAACTCTTCTTCTCTTTCGTGTTTTCATCCCCCCTCCATTCTCTTCAAATTTCAAACAAAGCTTATTAGTCTAGTTTGCCCTTCTAGAAAGTAAGATTGATATTTTCGTGTGCTGAGACATAGGAATGCTTTTCTGGGCATCAGGCCAAGGTGTTTCAAATCTAGAATTTTTTGAGACCCTACAAATGGCTGTCTTGGAAACATCTTCTTCTAGAAAACTCTGAGTAATCTGGTGAACAAAACAAAAGAAAACTGAAAATCTTACAATTCAGTTATCCAAAATGTGCAACATCACCTAAGAAACTAAAATCAAAGTTTTCCTTTTCTCCCCATGTTGCATGGAGCAGCCAGAATAAGACAGGCAAGGTCAATAAGAATTCAGAACCCCTAAGGAGAACAGCAGGTAGGGCAGGCTCTTAAAAGGAAGGCTGCCCTGCCATATGTGGTCATCTGGCAACCCCATGAATCAGTCATACAAAGACAAGCACCTTTGATCTACTTGAAAGGCTAGAGATGTGAAATACAAACTTGAGTGACCTTTTCACTTTTCAGCCCGAGCAGTTCCCCCTTGTTCCTTGAATACTTTCTTTCTCTAAAATTCCATGCCACTTAGGATGAATCCATGTGATTTTGTGATTTACCTATCTCTGTTCTTGTCTATTCAGCAGCTTTAGAATGTGTGTTTCATCTTTATAAAGATGGTTCTACAAACTAGGATTACAAAAAGAGCACCTGAAAGATATATAGAATGTCTTTTAACTGGAAAGAGAGAGGAAGGAGACACAGAGACACTGAAAGCTGTGACTTACCAGATGAAAATGGACATTTTCTATATACATGATGTCCAATATTTAAAGGCATGCCAACATTAACTTTTAAATTAGTATTAGTCCTGTCATCTTTCAAAAATTTGATATCCTGTATATATATATTCAACCTTAATCTCTATTTCTAGAGTAGAACATAAAAAATATCCAATATAGTTAAAACTTGGGATCTCATTAAAGATATTGGAGATGTTGAGTTGTGTGGTAATCAGAGTTCATGTGAGAATCATAGTGTGTTAATATCAGGCCTTTCTTGCTGGTATGAGATAGTTGTTTCAACAACCATTGCTTGATCTGTGATTCCTATATTTACCTAATATTGTATCGGACAGTTATGTTGTAATAAAAACCTACTGGAGTTTATTTCATACTATAGAATATTAGCTGTATTAAGATTTGGAGTTTATTTTTAACTGAATATTAAGAACTCCTTCTGCCTTACTCTTTAGCAAGAGGATAAAAACAAAATAGCTAATAATAAGACAATGGATATGTTATAAAAATCAAATTATCATTTTAAGCAAACTGCAATGCTATTTGATACCACAGAGCATAGTTGGTCAACTTTAGTACTTACCATCTTCCAACATATTAGTTTTTATTAAAATAAATGCATATTTCAATTTAATTTTCTTTTGATTTAGAATGACACTGTCTGGAAAGACATGAGTTTACTTTTTAAATCTTAATGTGACTCATATCTTTGCATAAATATTAGAACCATAATACCAAGAACATTTCCAAATTATTACCCTTTGGGATTTTTTTTCTTCACAAAGTAAAGCGTAGTCTTTATTCAATTTTTAGCCAAATAATAGCATTAACTTTCTGAACACTTGATGTGACTCTATGTATATTTTACACATATATGAGTGTACAGTCAGTCACAGCTATGCATATATGAAATAAAATCTAGCAAACTCGTTCAAATTAGGCTTTAATTTCTTCCATGTAATGAAAACATCTCTTGCTTATGTCCTTAATCAGGTGGTCATGGCGTCTAATGCCTGTAATCCCAACTATTTGGGATGAGTCCAGGAATTTGAGACCAGCCTGGGAAACAAAGCATGACCCTATCTTTTTATAAAATTAAAAACTAGCCAGGTGTGGTGGTACCTGCCTGTAGTCCCAGCTACCAGGCAGGCTGAGTGGAGAGTGGGAAGTGTCCCTTAATCCCAGTAGTAGAAGGTGGCAGTGAGGTATGACTGTGCCAATGTACTCCAGCCTGCATGACAGAGCAAAATCCCATGTCTGGAATAAAAAATCCTTAGTGGATTCCATGTTGCCACATCCAATGACCTTTCTAGACCAATCAATAGCAACTGACATAGGTGATCGCTGTCTTTCTTACGCACTTGTTTCACTTGGTTTCTGGGACCCAAATCTTGTTCGCTTCTTCTGCCTCCTGGACTAGTCCTTCTTAAGCCTTTTTGCTCTTCTCACATCTCTCTGACCAATGAATTTAGATAAAACTAAAGGCAACCCTTAAAATTCTTTTCTCTTTTATGTTTACGTTTTTTCCTTGGAAATGTTTTCCAACCTCATTTTAAGTAATACTTAACAATCTTAGATTTTTACAAACACGTATTCCCAGTTCAAACCACTCTTGAAAATTGCATACATGCTTGTCTACACCAAATTTTATTTTATTTTTTCTTTCTTTCTTTTTTAGAATATGTGATCATTTCTTACCGCAGCCTGGAACTCTTTAGCTCAAGCAATCTTCCTGCCTTAGCCTCCCAAGAAGCTGGGACTACAGGTGCATGCCACCATACCTGGCTGTTTTTAATTTTTTTGTAGAGAAAGCGTCTTGCTATGTTGCCCTGGTTGGTCTCAAACTCCTGGTCTCAAGTGATCCTTCCTACTCAGCTTCCTAAAGTGGCAGGATTGCAGGCATGAGTTATGGCACCTGGCCTACCCTAGAATTTCTTTTGGAGTTACAATAGACACTTCAAAGTGAACTTTTTCGAATCAGAGACCCTGTTTCCACCTTCAAACATGCTTCTCCTCTAGAACCCCCAGTGTTAGTACATGGACTCTGTATTAATCAAAGTTCTCTAAAGGGACAAGACTAATAGGATAGATGTATATATAAAAGGGAGTTAATTAAGGAGTACTGACTTACACGATCACAAGGTGAGGTCCCACAATAGGCCATCTTCAAGCTGAGGAGCAAGGAAGTCAGTCTGAGTACCGGAAACCTCAGAAGTAGGGAAGCCAGCCTTCAGTTTGTGGCTGAAGGCCCGAGAGGCCCTGGCAAACCACTGGTGTAGGTTCAAGAATCCAAAAGCTGAAGAACTTGGAGTCTGATGTGCAAGATTAGGAAGCATCTAGCATGAGAGAAAGATGGAGGCCAGAAGACTCAGCCAGTCTAGTCCTTCCAGGTTCCTCTGCCTGCTTTTATCTTAGCCAAGTTGGCAGCTGATTAGATGGTAGCCACCCAGATTGAGGGTGAATGGGTGGATTTCCTTCTCCCAGTCCGCTGACTCAAATGTTAATCTCCTTTGGCAACACCCTCACAGACACACCCAGGAACGATACTTTACATCCTTCAATCCAATCAAGTTGACACTCAATATTAACCATCATAGGCCCTGTTCTATATCCTTAGACCAGAAACATTGTTCTTACTCTTCTCTCTCTCTCTCTCTCTATCATACCTCATATCCAAACCCATGAGCAAAAATTGATGACTTTACTTCTGCCCTTAGTGCCTCTCAGTTGATCTTCAGTGTTGCAGTCAGAGTGATTGCCTGGAAATCTCCCTCTGAGCATGCTTCTCCTCGCCAAATGTCTCCAGTGGCTTCAGAGCAAAATACAAAGCCCCCAAATCTTCACATGGGCACATTTACCACCTCTCCAATCTAGTTTTGTATTTCTTTCTGTTCAGTGATCATTTTCCAGTCACCCAGACCTCCTTGAGGCTCCTCAAAAGCTCCTGACACCTCTGCATTTTCTATTTACTCTGCCTGAAATGCTCTAATGCTCTTCCTCCAATGTGCTCATGACTTGCTCTCTCTTTTTCTTTAGGTTTCAGCTTACGTAAAATTTTAAGTGAGGTCATCCCTGATTTCTCTTTTAAAATAGCAGTTCTTCCACTCCAACACGTCTGATCTGCTTTACCAGGCTGTATTATCCTCATTGGCCTTTATTTGTATCTGATACACACACACAGACACACACACACACATCCCATATATACATATGTACACACATATACCTATATGCACATAAATATATATGTTTTTTATATATATTATTTATAAAGAAATACATGTTTATTTACTGTCTCTCAAAATGAAGTATTCTAGGTTAGCAAGATTTTTTTCCAAGTGGTTCACTGATATGACCCTGAATCCTAGAACAGTGCTGAGCATATAACAGATGCTCAATAAAATATGACAAATGAATTTTAAAAAGAACATTCTTAGAATATACTTATGAATAGAATTTTGTTTTAAATCAGAAGAAGAAATAAAATTAAGAGAGTAGGAGTGGGTTCTAAGATAAAAATTCTCTTGTTGGCAAAAATGCTCAAGGTTATTCACATGCTCAGCTACAGTAAAGAGCTCATTGTTTCTTCTGGAAGCTCTTTACTCTTGTGTTATGGGTTTCTTCTTTTCTTGTACTGATTCCTGACATACTGACATACATATTTGTTATTGGAAATAGCTTCTGCATTCTTTGATAACCAAGTGCATTTGTGCTGGAGATTTAACTCACTCAAGAAGGTCTGGATTCTGTATCCCTGTTAGAGGTCAGTCCATGAGATGAAATACCATTTCATTCCTACTAACTCTCTTCATCTACTTTCTCTTCAATATACTTTTTGTCATTTAGTACTCCTATCAAGCCAGCACTATGTTAACCAGATTTGTTTCTCAACTCTTTCATGTTGAGTCTAACCTACAAAAAAGTTCCTGATTTATCTGCACATTATATTCTTCTTTTCCCATGTCAGTTTATACTAATTCATTTTTTGAATCTCTTCCAAGCTGAAGCATTCATTTAGAATTCATAATATTAGAATTTGTGTTTGATTAACACGACACACAAAAAATAAACTGCATGATAGACTCAATTCTGATTGTACCGGACTTAAAAGCTCTGTTTACAATTAAGCAAGAAATTTAGAAAGGGCCTTCTTCCAAAATCTTGGTATTAGTTTTAAAGACAATTAAAGACAAACTGTGTCTTAAAACCTCAGCTTTTAAAAACGACTAAGTAAAAAATTCTGGAAAAAATAAAATAAAGCAAACACAAGCCAGAGGTTGCATATTCTTCTTTTTTTACTAAGCCAGAAAAGACATTTCTTGGGTTTCCTATTACTGAACCTTTATCTACATGTTGTTAAAGGAAGTTGGAACCATTATCAGAAATGATATATACAGATGATTGATAATTGAATTAAGATGGCACCTTTGGACAGATACAAAATTGTCACGTAGTCGGAACAAGACCTTGCTTCTCAATGTGTTGAAAAGAGGACATGACCCTGATGGGCATAGCAGAATTTAGGGGATAGGGAGTCACGTAAAATTTAAAAAAGAGTATTCAATGTGTTAACATAGTCTGTGATCTGTAACATGATAATATGTGCAGTATTTGGTCTTACTCTATTTCTGACTCTAAAATAAAACCAAAGCATATTTGGTTTACCTGCCAGTTTGTTTTATGTTTTACACAATCTAGAGGAGAAAATCTTGTGACAATTAAAATTGATACTCACATGTGAACGGAGTGGAAAAATAAACGTTTTGTCTTTCAAATTAAAATTTTTTTTCTTTAAAATCCCATTAATTTTACTGATTTATTTTGTGGTGTATGATATTTAATTTATTGTGAGATTTCAGAGAAAATTTAAGACCACTGTATATATATTTATTAAAAGAGGGTATTGATTTGTTAGGAAATACTAACATAAAAAATTATGTCGTGTGACACATCAGAGTGAAAATTGTGCAAGAGAAAAATATAAGAGAAGTGTAGACAAGTTGTGAGAGGGTCAGGTGCAGTGGCTCACGCCTGTAATTGCAGCATTTTGGGAGGCCAACGTGAGTAAATCACTTGAGGTCAGGAGTTTGAGACCAGCCTGGACAACATGATGAAATCTTGTCTCTATTAAAAATACAAAAATTAGCTAGACATGGTGGTGGGCACCTTTAATTCCAGCTACTTAGGAGGCTGAGGTAGGAGAATTCCTTAAACGTGGGGAGCAGAGGTTGCAGTGAGCTCAGATCATGCCACTGCACACCAGGCTGGGCAACAGACTAAGACTCTGTACCAAAAAAAAAAAAAAAAAAAAAAAGAAAGAAAGAAAGAAAAGTTGTGAAAGAAAGGAAACAACAGATGGAGATATAAGCTATCAATCCAAAAAATTTATTCAGCATCTACTGTATGTCAGACATCATTTTGATTTTAGCCAAGGCTGTATTCAGTTTTAAATAACCAAATCTGTGAATAGCAGTAGAGAGCTTAGGTGATAAAGAACCGAAGATAAAAACTGCTTGGAGCTGTAGGTTTGGGACTGAGGGGTGTGCCTGATTACTAGTTGAGTTCTCCCTTACCACAGCCCAGCAGCTCTGCTGTCTAATGTAAATCCTGTCTTCAGTCATTATAAATCACTACAGGTATAGGCCTTCTGGCCTGCTTGAAAGTTATCAAACCAATGAATATTAACTAGGTAGTCCTAAGAGCTTGCTTTATAAAACTGGGCAAATCAGTAGTAAGGATTTTTTTATTCCTGACTACATGACCCAGTATTGATAACAGGGAATGTAGTGTGAGAGAGACTGGTAGGCTTTAGGTAACTACATAAGGTAGTCAGCTCAGACTGGCCCGACTGGTACATTTATTATAATTGTTGAATGGATGCTGACACATCATTATTACTCCCAGCCCATAGGTTACATTAGCATTCACTGTTGGTATTGTATATTCTAAGGTTTTTGGCAAACGTATAATGACATGTATCCACACAGTACTATATAGAAGAGTTTTGCTGCCCTAAAATCTCCTGTGCTCCACTTATCCATTCCGCTCTGTCTCCAAGCCCTTGGCAACCTCTGATTGTTTGACTATTTCCATAATTTTGTCTTTTTTTTTTTTTTTTTTTTTGAGACGGAGTTTCACTCTTGTTACCCAGGCTGGAGTGCAATGGCGCGATCTCGGCTCACCGCAACCTCTGCCTCCTGGGCTCAGGCAATTCTGCCTCAGCCTCCTGAGTAGATGGGATTACAGGCACGTGCCACCATGCCCAGCTAATTTTTTTTGTATTTTTAGTAGAGACGGGTTTCACCATGTTGACCAGGATGGTCTCGATCTCTTGACCTCGTGATCCACCCGCCTCGGCCTCCCAAAGTGCTGGAATTACAGGCTTGAGCCACCACGCCCGGCCATAATTTTGCCTTTTCCAGGAAGCTACATAATTGAAATTGTACCAATATGTAGCTCTTTCAGAGTGGCTTTTTTTTTTTTTTCATTTAGTAGTATGTATTTAAGCTTCCTCCATGTCTTTTTGTAGTTTGGTAGCTCATTTCTTTTTAGTGTCAAATAACATCCTGTTGTCTGGATGTACCATAGTTTACTTATCTGTCTGTCTACTGATGGACAACTTGGTGGCTTTCAAGTTTTAGCAATCATGAATAAAGCTGCTATGAATATCCACGCAGAGTTTTCTGTGCAGACATAGTTTTCAACTCATTTTGGAAAACCTAAAGGAGCTTGATTTCTGAATCATATAGTTAAGAATATGTTTTAGGTTTGTAAGCAATTGTTAAAATGTCTTCCTAAGTGCTGTACCATTTTACATTACCGCCAGCAGCAAACAAGGGTTTCTAGTGCTTGTTCATTGATAATGTTTTATGTTTCATCTTATTAGCAACAATTATTAAAAACTTTAAGACAGGTAATGGTATTAATCATGGGAATGATTAGGCTATTTGGTAAAATAATTCACACTACTTAGAAATATATGTAAATAATAATTATATATTTGTATACATATACATATTTATATTAATAGTATTGGAGGTAATAAACAAACAGATGGTATGTTGGCGGTTTTTTTGACATAATTATCAAAGAAGATGCTGATGCTAACAATACTAGAAGTTATTACATGAAATATATATACTTTACTTGGGCTTTACTAAAGCATACACAGCAGAGGAATGTAGATTGAGGGTCGTTCATGTTTGGTCAACTCTTCTTTTGATGATACCACAATATAATTCTCTGGGATTTTATGTAAGGATAAAGTTGCTATGGTATTAAAAAGTTCTCATCTACTACACTATATCCAGGATGATGTATCAGCCTATTACTTAATTGTATTTTCTTGTCTATGACTTAGCTTGTTTTGGTAGCAATATATTTAGGAATAAAGTGACTCACTGATCCTCACTTTTATTTTCTGGTGGTTAGAAAGGAAAGGCTATTTTACAGAGAAGTCCAACCTTCAAAATTTGTACCCAGCAATGGCCTAAACTGTCTTGTCAACACAGGGTGGCTACAGGTATACAGAATATTAAAATAATCCTTTTAAGTTTTTTGAATTTTGAGCTCCCTTGAACCAAACTAAGAATGGATCTGTTCATTTTCTAGTGAATTGTATTACATTAAGGAGTATTAAATATCATCTACATATAATATACATATTTAACTTACTGAATTGACTGAACTCTTTAATTCTGCAAAAATAGTTTATGTTCTATTGTGCTTCCTTTCACATCCACTGTATGGACTTGATTCTGTCTGTCTCTGTAGGGTAGCCAACAAGCAGTAGAAAGCTTCCACATCTTAGAGAAAACATAGTTATCAACCATGGTCCAACCACGCCTTGTAATAATTTAAAACAAAAAATAATTTACTTCAGGTTAATGATGACAGAGCTTGGAGCTATATAGGAGATGGTAAGAAAATCCAGAGATTAAACAAAAAGGAAGCTGATACCACCCCTCAAAGGAAGGGCAAAGAAGAGAGAGAAGCTAAATAGGGCTGCCTTGGGTCTAAGGATTCCAGAAAAAAAAATGGAATTGTGGCAGGTTTTGCCATGTGGGTGATGAGATATAGAGAACACACAGCTACATTCAAAGGCTGCTAGAGGCAGCCTTGAGAGAGAGAGAGAATGCCTCCTTTCTCACTAACATTCTCCAGCCTTTCCTGGGGATCACTCACCGGTTGAATCCAGGTGGAATCCACGATTAGTAGGGCTTGGGATACACAGCCTGCAGGAACCAACATCCCTATGAAACAGAGAGGCAAGGGTAAAGAAATGGCATACAGTCCAGAGTCCAGAATGGCTAACCACGACTTGAAAATGCTAGATTTTATCCTTTTTCTATATGTACAGGGGTTGTGCAACATTAATTGGCCTGAGTTCTTTTCTTCAATTCTATATTCATCATTTAAATAAGTGAAACAAATGATTCTGATGCAGATAAAACTGTCCTTATGGGAACATTTACTTTGAAGCTTATATTTTGACATTTTTTAACTTAAAATTCATGAAGCATATTTTTGTCTCCTTTCTATATTTAGTGAATTGTGAGATTTTGCAAGCATTTTAGCATTTTGATAATATTAAAAAAGGGAGTTTTAAAATGATAAAAATTGTTGTCTAAATATGTATTCCATAATAATTTGATTACCAAAGTAATATAAGGTGATTTTCAGTAATTTATTCTGTAAATGTAAAAATGTCACTAAATTGGAAGCATAATGTATGTTTTTGTGCTACTTACATGCCAATATCCTTTAAGCAATCTCTTGATTCTAGTCTTCTGCTTTATATTGGTTTTCCATAGATGTGAGCACAGAACTAAAGTTTCCTGCCTCCATCTGTTCAGTGAGTATTATCATTTGATACACAGAAATAAGGTTTAAAAATTTTAACTAGTTGGTCTTTCTAGACTTTAAATGTTTGATCTTTAAATTTAGCTTTCATTCCAACAAACTGCTCTTTCGTGATCATAACACATTTTGGTACCATTGCAGATTAGTATAACAAATTACTCCCCTCTAAATTTTTCCAAATCATTTCATTGGTTAATGTAATGTAATGTAACAAGTTGCTCCCCTCTAAATTTTTCCAAATCATTTCATTGGTTAATATAATGTAATATTTCTTATACTGTATCTGAAGAATTATCTTTGGGTATCTGTGGCTTACTGATTTAGTATAAACAGGTGTATCACTTTATATTTTGACTAGACCAGTTGGCTTTAAGAACTCAAATAGCCGGGCGCGGTGGCTCAAGCCTGTAATCCCAGCACTTTGGGAGGCTGAGGCGGGTGGATCACGAGGTCAAGAGATCGAGACTATCCTGGTCAACATGGTGAAACCCTGTCTCTACTAAAAATACAAAAAATTAGCTGGGCATGGTGGCGCATGCCTGTAATCCCAGCTACTCAGGAGGCTGAGGCAGGAGAATTGCCTGAACCCAGGAGGCGGAGGTTGCGGTAAGCCGAGATAGCGCCATTGCACTCCAGCCTGGGTAACAAGAGCGAAACTCCATCTAAAAAAAAAAAAAAAAAGTATCTATAACAAAAGATACTCCAAAATGTGTTTATAAGTTTTAACAAATACAATTCTAAGAAACTGATGAACAAAATTCTGGACGGTGTAATTTTTGTGTGCACAAAGTCAGTTTCAAATGGTTTTGAGTTTATCTGTGAATACGTCATATGTTCCAAAAACAATTAGTCATTGTTCAATATGAATTTGAGAGAATTGTAGCCAATACATTTAAAATAAGTTCTTGAATATATTTAGCATTAGAAGATTTGTTATTATTTGAGAGCTTTACTTACAGTTCTTTATGGTTGTCATAAGAAACGTTAAGTTTTTGCCTAAATCCTTATTTCAATAGACAGAGTACTTATGCACTTGGTTCAAAAAAGAACTTGCCAGTGGCCTTCTGAGAGGCAGCCATGACACTAGTAACCTAGTAATTTTAAATAATACATCAGGAAAAACTCTCAAACAAATTCTTTAGGTTAAAAGTAAGCTGTAGCCACACCTAGCATGCAATGCCTTTTACTTCATATCAGAGGGAAGAAATAG
The DNA here is from genome assembly GCF_048565385.1 of Saimiri boliviensis. Lineage (NCBI taxonomy): Eukaryota > Metazoa > Chordata > Mammalia > Primates > Cebidae > Saimiri > Saimiri boliviensis. The sequence continues at coordinate 225,252,273 of NC_133450.1, read as the reverse complement.
CCTCTCACTTATTTAGTTAATTATATAACTACATTCTCCAAGACAGTGACCATTAGCCACATGTAAGTATTTTAATTAAAATTATATAAAATTAAAAATTTAGGTAGTTACTCTGGTCACACATCAAGTGCTCAGTAGCCTTAAGTAGCTTGTGGCTACCATACTGAAGGAAGAAGACACAGAGCATTTCCATCAACACTGCCACAGGGTAGCAGTGATTCAGAAGTTTGCCTACCCATAGACATGTGAGAGGGGACACAGAGACAAAGAACCCTGATCAGGATGTCTGTTATCTGGTTTTTTTCATTTTTAAATTCATAAACAGATCTGAATGTGTTCAGTACATTTTAAAACACCAAGTTTAAACAACTGGGTATTTGCTTTGATGCCCAAAGAAGGGTGGCCAGCTCATTGGGGACTTTTATTTATTGCTATGTGCTAGCAGATAGACTCTTAAAACGAGTGAAAAGAAAGCCATTCTGTTTGGTGTGAATGGGCATAATAAATTAAATACAATGCAATTTAATCTATGATACTTAAATAACAACATATATCTGTACACATTTTTAAATATAAAATCCAGTCAAATAGGCTACTAAAGTTACTTTCCCTCTCTCTCCTTCTCTCCTTTCCATATACTCTCCCACATCCTTCTATTTTTTTCTGGTTCCTGGAACATTCTGTTTTTTTTACAAGCTAACAAGTTTGATGTGGCTCTGTGTCTTATTCCCTTCCAGGCTTGCAGCTGTTTTGGCAACAGAAGAAAAAATCCCCATAACAAATCAAATAAAAGCCCTTTCTGTGAAGAGGAATTGAAAACAGCAGGCCTCAAAGAGGACTGCACATGAGATGCCTTGTTCTGGCTTTCAACACAACTCAAATCAGAAACACATTACCATAATCTGAAACAGCCCACTGCTAACACAAGACAGATGGTGGGTAATAACCCATGCATCATTAATAAATAAATTCCAGCATTAAAGGCTTTACAAAGTATGACAACATTATCTGGGCGCAATTACTGCCCCTCTCCCACCCCCAACATCATTTCAGTGTGTTATGGGCTATGCTAGGTTTATTTTTATTTTTTTTTCCCCTTCAACTCCATGGATCTGAAGGAAGTTTAAATACGACACAAGTTTTAACCAGATGAAACCTATCTCAGTGTGCAAGACAGGTCTGAAACTCCATAAGGGAAAAATAAAATAGCTGCCAAAGTTTAATAGCTCACATGTTCTGCTGTTGGATCAGCCCACAGCAATTTATTGCACTGCCCTCCATGCGCTGGCCTCACCCTTTCTGGTACGCCTCTGTGCCTGTATCTCAGTACACACTCCAAGCAAGAATCTTGGCATCACATTTACCACAAAGCTGAAAGATATATGAGTAATTTCTCAGCTTTCCTTTTGCAAACGATACCATCTGTCTCTTTTCCCCCAGCTCCCCTCACCAAGGGGGGAAGAAAAAACAACCTTTGATTAAATTGAAAAAAGGAGCAAGAGAGAGCATTTTAACTCCATAAATGTTCAAAACTAAAAAAAAAAAAAAAAAAAAAAAGAAAGAAAAAGAATATTTTGCTTTGTTGTAATTTGTTTGTCCAATAGGATAATGCTATTTCAACAGAATGTGAGGAGTATGGGAATGTAGCAATGTGGCACAAAACTGTACAGACCTCTCTGGGCAATGTTGTCTGGAATTCCCCAAGGTAGCAGTGTTCCTGCAAAGCCTAAGTGCCCACTTCCTAAGCATGCCATCCTAAGCCAAAAGTCCGGAGAGCAAATATTATGTTAGATTCATCCTATATAAATTACATATTACTCCTCAAAAATGGGTAATATAAGCATTTTTGTCAAACAGACTAGTATCATGTTTTTAATGAAAGAGATAAACTATTTTGCATTAACTTACTTGACAGGTGAAGAGCAAGGAACAGAGAAAATAATACACGACAAACAGGCTCATCCAAGATTACTAGAAGGCCAAGAGAAAGTATCTCCGTGGCATCATCTGTTGACCCAAGCAGTCAGTCATGTGGATGTGATTTATAGTCCGTGAGTAGAGTTGCTTCTCCTGATCCAGGGCCTGTGGGGGGAAAAAAAAGAGAAAGAAATCCCTTTCTGGAACAGCTGTCTCTTTTCTTTCAGCACACAGAGAATTTTCCTCACACTTAGACTCATGTGAAGGTTGATCAGCAAGACTTTTCTGATTAGCATCTAAAACCTTTGCCTCTATGTCCTCTCTTTCCCAAACTTAAATCAATATTTTTGTGTGTACATGTGTATCTACTTTCTCTTAATTCACTGTGTGTTTATCTTATTTCCTCCATTAAATTGTGAGATTCCTCAGGGTAAAAACCATGTCTAATCTGTGCCCTCAATTCCTTTTAGCACCCAGTAAGAACACCACACTCAGGCTACATGAAATCACAACTCAGAGATTCCAGGGCCCCTGGCAGTGCAGACTTCGATGGAGTCTATGAGTTCCAGGTGAGTCTGTTGTTCCAAGGCGGCTTTTCTTTGAGCTCTCTCCAACTTTCTCTGGGAACAGCTGCTGAGGGATGGTCAGAAGAAGGTGAGTTAAGCTTTAATTGGTTCCTGAGGTATGCAATTTCCTTTATGATCTTAACATGATGGAGGGAATTTTAAATGGACTCCCATATTGAATGGGTAGAGCATAAAGCAAAAAATCATGCCGATCAAGAAACTTTTTTATAAACAGTACATTCTGCAAAAGTAAGGATTATTTTCAAAAAGTCTTGGTGTATTTCCAACTCTGTAATTTCTCAATTCACATTTGATAGTCTCCCTTTTCTATCTTGTGGTAATTCCTAAGCAGGACAATTAACTAAGTTATTATTTTTTCGTCATCATCATTCAGGTCAAATAAGTAACCAATACACTTCTATTTTGCCTAATTTGAAGGACAGGCTATGGTTTTAAGTTGGTTGACTATATTTAACCTCTGTTCTCTGAAGTTTCAAGGCCCAAAATCAAATTCCATGAATACAAATATTAAAACTGTGAAAAACAGTATAGGTATGGTTTAGATTGTTATTTTTACTTTTACATGTAGCAAAGAGCAAAATATAGCATGAAACATATAAAGGATGTGTTACTTTTTTTGTTAAGAAAGTCTTTTTTCTAGGAAATTTAGAGGTGATATATTCACTAAGGAATAAATACTTTTGTGTGCTAATAGCAATTAGCAGACCTTAAAGTAACAGAGCAGAAGAAATCAATCCGAATGGTGGGCCGACTGATCAAAGAGTGTATTTTCCTGTAGACGACTTTTGTGAGGAAACAAAGGGTACATAGGCTTCTTGTAAGAACAGGTAGAGAGCTCAGGAACACAGAACAGTTTTCTACAGACCTGAAATAGCTGAATGGAATAACTACACACTTAGCACAGTATATCCCTAGAAGTGGGCAGAGTTGGTGTTTGCCACTTCTTTGAGGTATATCCAGCCCAGTATTAGTAGCTATTCATCTTTCTTCATTTTTCTGTATGTCTGCTGTTAGAGCAGATGGTTCGGTTTAACAAATACTTGTGAAGTTTCTAGTGCCTCATATTCCTTATCTGTAAAATGGGGGAAAATTCTAAGTCTCATTGATTATTGAAAGATTAAATCACACATGTGAGGGTCTTAACACAAAAATGTATGGAACATGATATGTTTTAGCTTTTATTCTTACAAAAAGTGAATCCCTGGGCTAAGTATGAAATAATTCATTTTTCTTGCCATCTGGAAGCTTACCATGTGGCGGTAAGATCAATGTAAGAAAATTATTTTAATGTAATAAGGTAATACTTGGATTCACTCATGCAGAGATATTGAGCACCTACTCTGTGCCAGGTACTCATTGTAGTAGGCCCTGAGTATGCCCTTATAAGAAAAAGAAGACAAGATCTCTGCCCTCATTGACCTTATACTTTAGTAAGAGATGGGGAAACAGAGATTTCAAAAATTCACAGAAGTAAAGCTAAGTTGTAATTGTATATGACTACCACATACAAAAAAAAAAAAGATGCTTCAAGAAGTTAAGATTGTTCACTTGTTTCTAAGTGTGCAAGGCAGTCAAGTGAGATAAAGATGTTCATAATTACAGTTTCTTTTGAGAGCTAATTCCAAGGACTGTTGATTGAAGACAAATTGAAGTGGGCTGAAGAAGAAGGGGAGATATAAGAAGTGAATACATTGATTCTACTTACAGTACACTTTTGAGAACTAAAATAAAGATATGTCCAGGAAACTAAGTGTAAGCCCAGCATCCATTTCCTCAAGGAGCTGACATCTTGCCCTGAATCTTAAAGAATGAGTTATGCATGTAAAGAAAACTGAGAAAGATATTAGAAACAGAAGGAATAGCATCCCTGCCCATCTCTAGAGATATATATTGCTAAAGTCAGAGATGTGTGAAATAGTAATATATATGTAGGCTGGTCTATAAAATTTCTAGATTTGATCATTTTTCAAAGGTCTGGCCTATGCTGTTGGCTTAATGTATCTTAAATGTAATTCTAGCTCGCTTTGTCTAGGAAATAACAATGTTCTGGCTGCTTATATCAGTTATCTTTTGCCATAATAATGATGCCTAAATAATAACCACATACCCATGACATAGAACAATAAACATTTATTTCTGTTCTAAAGTCTATGCATCATCTACATCATCCTGAGCTTGGCTTGGCTGATGTCAGCGGGGCTTGCTCATATACCACTGGTCCTTTCTGGACCAGCTATGGACTGGTTGGCATAATATATAAGGCTTCACTTGGAATAACTCAGCTCTTTGTATAGTTCCTCATACTCCACCAGGCTAGCATGGGTTTGTTTTTGTGAGGGTGGCAGAGTTCAACAGAGTGAATGGAGACCTAAAAGGCTGACTGAGGGCAAGCTGGAACTGATATACCATGACTTCTACTTCTTCCTATTGGCCAACATATGACACATGGCTAGCACAAATGGTTAAATTCTCTACAACTCCCACATCTAGGAGGAGTACTAGATACGAGATAGGAGTACTAGATACTCCTCCTAGATATAGGAAGAGTAGAGAATTTAACAATTTCTACAATCAGTTTATCTCGTGAGGAAATGTTTCTGGAGCATAGTGATCCCTTTGCAAATCTCTCTTCAAATTAAAGTTGAAACTGAAAATGTTTCATATTGAGATATCTTATTTGTCAGAATATATTTGTCAGAGTGCATTTGGCACCTAGCTGGTTAGTTTTTGGAGATTAGACATTCTCCCACCACATCTTGCCAATCTTTAAAGCATAGATATAGAGTGGCATATGTTAAAGAATGAATATTCTTGCCCCTTGCCAGCTAGTTACTCATATGCTCACCTGCTTATCTAGTTTTGCCACCCACCTTGGAAAGGACAAGATGCTATTGTTATGGTTCCTATCGGGTTTGGCCGCCAATCATGTCGGTATGGTAAAGTGTCTGAAATAATTTAAATCTAGGTCCCATACATCCTGTCTCATGAGATTTCCATTTTCTAAGTCCATAAAGTAAACAGATCCACTGGGTCAAGCTCATGTGTCCTTTCTTTTTCCTAAATCGACTTTACTGATATTATTCATAATTTGTGCTACAACGTTCTCGAAACCTGACGCCTCTCTCAGGATTTAGATTTTAGGAGTAGAAAGTGTGTTGGTATGGAAGGAAGATAATGAAACCACAATTCAGTCTCAAACTGAAAGTCTTTTCTATAAACCAACGTATACCAAGCAGGCCTATATAAGTGGTTTTGAGTTCTGACACGGATATTAATAAAGTAGTGCTTTAATTCTTATTCTGTTACTGCTTTGCCCATGATTCTCTCAAGAGCCTTGTAAAGGCACCAGAACCTTACCATAATTTTGAAGTCTCCATAACACAACCTTTTTGAGCTTGAGCTTCTCAGAAGTGATGTAAATAAGGTTGTCAACTGAAGGCAGCAGGAAATGTTGGAGAGAGGAACAAATCAGAAGACAGTGCTCATATTAGAAAACTTTCCCATCCATGTGATAACTTGATTTCAGTGTGCTGGCCAGAATTTTTCATCATTTCATTTTGCACGATTTCATGCTTTCTTACATTTTCTTTGAAGATTCCTGAGTTTGAAAACATGAGAACAAAAATGAAGAAAAATCTGTTTCTGAGAACTTCCCCTATTCCAGCCAAAAACTCTTGGGCTTGCGTAGTGCCTATTTGATGATGGCTCCAGGGACTGACAGATGGCACTGCTCTCCATCGCCTGACATCTCTGTGATGTGGCTTGGGAAGTCAGAATGTTCTAGGCAAAATTCTACAAATTTCCAGTATCAGTAGTTTCAGAATAAAGGCAACATGGGCCTGTTGTAGTCATTGGATATTTCTCATGCTAAACTTTATATGTGATTTTTATTTATTGTAGGAAAATAGCAAACAAGACAAAACATTTTAAGATTTTAAACTAATAAATAGGATGATGTTAAACTATTTTGAAAATAAATTTGAATTTTCAAAATAGTTTAACATCATCCTATTTGTAGCAGCAGGAGGAAATTATTGATATTAACTGTTGGTTTGCCTCCATATTTTTAAGGTAACTTGCTCTCACATAAAAATTGCAAGATAGAGAAACATCTCCCAAACTAGCTAACTGTGTACAAATGTTTTGATTCTAGACACTTTGGGGTCAAAGCAAATGAAGTTTAAGTAAGATACGTGGTGGTGGAGGAGGAAAACACATACTTTAGCAAACCACATTGTGGAATTTGGTGTAAAAGATGTATTGTTTTATTTAGTTAAACACAGTCCAGACAAGTGAGAATGAATAAAGAAAAAAATATCCTGGACAAAAACCAGAATTCAACACTCATCTTTTAGAGAAATGAGCTTTTGTCTTCTTTTAGGAATGAATGCATGGTTAGTGAGATTCAAGGAAATCCAACAATTGTATCTGATTCGTAAAGTCAGCTTTCCTTGATGAATTTAGCAGGAACTGGATAAAAGTTGATTATAATTTCAATTCCCACTGCTATTTTGGAAACTAATCAGAGGAAAGAAGGCCAAAGTATTCTTTCAAGACTTGTAAAGAAAAAAATGAGAGAGACTTGGCTAAACCTGAGTCCTCCAGGCAGATGTTTCTATTGGCAACCAATGAGGCAAAGAAAAAAATGTTTATTGAAGAAAATATTCATAGGTGGAAGCTTTGGGTTCTGAAGAAATCCCTGCAGTCTAATCCCACCAGATGTAGGGTTTCTGGAAAAAATAACTACCTTTATTCTTCGCTAATCAATTTCATTTTATTGATTTGTTTATCTATTTAATAAATATTCTCTCCATATTTTTAGTCACATCACACAAAGATTTACATTTGGGAGTTTTCTCTCTATGTAGCAATATTCCAGTATTCCAGCTCCAGCACTCTGAAATATTATCTGTTGTTCAGTTTCTACTGGAACTTAGTATTTACTGTCATTAGATAGGTACCTGGCTTATCATCACTCACCTTATCAATGAGTAAATTAATCTTAAGAGAGGGACACAATATGACTTTCTTTTAAGTTCACAGAGTCAGTAAAAGTTCTGAAGGAAGCCCTGATGTTACATTGCTATAGTAAAGCTCAGACGAAATCCCTTGTCACCAAAGCTGTGCAATAGTTGTCTCTTTGATTTAAAACACAACTAGCAATGTGTTTTCACAAATATAAGGCAAACTTACCCAGTCTACAACTTTCAGGACCCAAGCCCTTTTATCATTTGTGTTAAACAAATACTTCCTCAGCATTACAGATAATTACTATCTTGTTAAGTACCTTATATAGACAGGTTTTTAAAGTTATTTTCTTAGCTTGAATTCTGCCGTTCAAAAGCACTTAATATAAGCTGACAACCAAGTCTCTGATATTCTATATAATAAGATATCTGCAAGAAAACTTAAAATTGCAATTTTGAAGTATAAATGTTGTCAAGAGTTTCACAGTTCTTTTTGAAGCTTTATTTCAAGCTATCTATTACTGCTGTTTTACTTGCTGACTTGAGATGAATCTCAGTTTTGTGGTCTAAATTGAGAACTGGGAAATGACAGGTAAAGCAAGAATTCAAAGTTTTCATTCTCTTTTTAGAAGGCCCTTGGAGTAATGGGCCATAGTGACTCTCAAGTTCTGGCTCAGTAGTTCTCAAATTGTGAGTTACCAATTAGCTGTAACTTCATGGGTGTTAGATCTCTCCAATCTCACAGGGCTTTACAGACATAACAGCCCCACACTTGTTTCAATGTTCCTCTATAGCCTTATTAAAATTCTAAATATTTTAGCAAGGGGCTCCACATTTTCATTCTGCACTAAGCCTTGCATACAATACAACCAGATCTGTTGCCAATCTCCCACCTTCTTAACCAATAAGAGAATTAATTACAGGACTATTACACATTCAGGGAAAGAGAGAGAGAGTAAGAGACTCAATTTTATAAACCAGCACTGTCCAATCAAAATGCGACACATAAATAATTTTAAATTTTCTACTACCCACACTAAAAAGTAAAAAGAAAGAGATGAGATTATTTTAATATTTTTATCAAAATATATCTGAATATACTTTGAATATATTTATATGAACATTTAAATATTTAAGAAGTATTACACATTTTCCTTAGTTTTTGAGATTCACTGTATTTTACATGCATAGCACATCTCATTTAATTAAAAATTCCGTTCTTCAGTCACAATAGCAACATTTTGAGTACTCAATAACCATACTTTTTAGTGGCTACCATATTGGACAGGAGAATCATAAAGTAATCGTGAAAGAAACTTGGTTCTATGCTAATAGAAATACGTAAGTATGGTGTAGAGTTACTGGCTTTGAAAAACATACTATAATTCTTTGCCTTCTGTGTTTCTCTCTCCCTGGCTCATTTTTTTTTTTTTTAATGGGACTAGAAAAGGAAGAAGATATTCAGTAAAATAATCTTAACAATTCAAGTGTGGTTTACTATCTTGCGGAGGCCAGCAACCACAGTAAATTGGAACATCCTGGGTATCCATGGTGCTCAGAGCAAGAATGGTTCATATTTGGCACAAAAGCTGGAATCCCACAGTGAGGAGAGATGGAAAACAAGAACACTGCTCTTGTACGAATAAGTGGACTGGAGCAACGATCCGTGAAATGGTGTCCTGGAAACTCCATCCCAGGCACCCTCACTGTAATTGTTTTTAAAATGGTGGTGAAGCAAAGAGCATTTTGCAAATCTTTTCCTAACCCCTCACTGGAAAATGTGAAGGCAGCAGTCACCTGCTGCAAACACGCAGATCATTGGTGACTGCAGCATCAACCTGCACCTGACTTCCCAGAGAAATGGGCTCTTTGTTTCAGGTAATTGGCAGAATTAGAAAAATGGCCTTCATTACAATCTCTCTATATAAATTTTTGATTTGTAGGTTTGTGATAAATTAAGAGTTTTGAAATCTTACTAGGGTTGTCACATATCTCCTATCAAACCAAACAGCACAGTATCGAGACTTTGATCAAGTATTGAATTTGGTTTTATCAGTGGGTGTCCAGGGTTGCTTGGAGTCCCAAGAATCTCTAGCATTTCAAGATGCCTGCTGCCTCTACTGGAATATTTGGAAATGCTATTAAGAAATCATGCCCTGAAGGCAAGTAGATTACCCAGATTTCCAGTTTCAAAGAGATACTGTGAGGCTTGGAAAATAGCATTTGTTTTTACTTCTCTTTATTATGAATAATCAAGTCCTAGTATATAAATAATAGAGTCCTCAGATAGAAAAAAAAAAAAACACTTAGTTGCTATTCAGGTTGTGGCAGTCTTCAACCATATAGAAATACTCTTTGCAAACTTCTGTAATGAATACTTCCAGTGATGAAAAACTAATACTCTTTGTAATGCAGACTGTTTTATTGTGTGTACAATTCTGAATCCCAGCTCCTTTTACTTTCCATTCTTCTAATATAGAGTTCAAATCTGTTGTGTCCAAATTCCCATCCATCTTTTTTCTAACTCAACATTTTAGAGACTTAAAGAACAGAAATATCATCTTCCACGTGACAACCCTTAAAATACTTGGACTCAAACCATTACGAAATAGTCCTTTTTTTCAAGCTAATTGTTCACATTTTTCTCAGCTATTGCTGTTTTAAATGTATTTTCATATCACTCACTGTCATTTGTGTTTACATAATCTTCAGAATTTCAGAACATCTTTTAAAATATAGAATTAATAACTAAATATAATATACAGATTATGCTATGGCTGAAAATGCTTTGAAGGTATTTTATTTGGAGTCATCTAATTTTATAATAATGCAGCCTCTGATTTCACATAATCACATGCAATGATGGGTATTCCCTCTTCTGATCTTTATCATCTGATCTTTGTTTTCTTTGGATACAATTTCCCTTTTAACTACAAAATAACTTTTAAAATACAGAAAAATACAGGGTAATTTTTAAAAAATTACTCATAGTATCTCATACAATGACTCAGCTTTTTAAACTGTTGATATTTTGCCATATTTGACTTTTTGTTTATGAAAAGAAATATGATGGCACAGAAATAGGCCTTTCTTTTATTATTCCTGGTACAATCTGTGCATGCCTTCCTCAAAAGTAATCACAATTCTGAAGCTGAGAACATCCTTTCCATGTGTGTTTTTCCACATTTACCTATATGTATTCATGTCTATATCTATATCATTATTCTTATGCATATCTAATCTGAAAGTATATCTTTAGTTAAATGTATACCAGTCTGGGATGGAGTTTCTGTCTTGCTGAATTAAAAGGAGGAAGGAAACACAGATCTTGTTTGAAATACCACAGACGATCAAAGCTCTTACAGAAGTTTAGTAGATTTCCTTGAATAAATGTATCCTGGTTTTTCTACATGCCTGATATGATTTGGATCTGTGTATGTAACAAATCTCATAACAAATTGTAATCCCCAGTGCAGATGTGTTTCCTAGTGGGAGGTGACTGGATCATGGTGGCAGAGTTTCTCATGAGTGGTTTAGCACCATCCCGTCCATGCTGTTCCTGTCACAGTGAGCAAGTAAGTTACCACGAGATCTGGTTGTTTTAAAGGTGTGTAGTGCCTCCCCCATCCCATCCATTGGCTCCAGGCTTGTAAGATGAGCCTGCTTTCCCTTTGCCTTCTACTGTGATTGCAAGTTTCCTGAGGCCTCCTCAGAAACAGAAGCTGCTTATGCTTCCTGTACACCCTTCAGTACTGTGAGCCAACTAAACCTCTTTTCTTCATAAATTACCTAGTCTCAGGTATTTCTTTATGGCAATACAAGAATGAACCAATACAATGCCTTCCGGGCCATTTTTGGGGGCTAGGTTTCTTTTATCACCAGTTTCACTGAGAAAAAAGTTCACAAATCTACCCCTGGTGTCATATTGATAGGGGGACTTCTAATAGAAGTTCTTATATGCTAACATAATCACATTAAATTTTTCCTTTTATATATTTTGTGCCTTATTTAAAATATACGTTCTCTATGCCAAAGTCATAAATTCATTCTTATATATTTTTACTACCATTTTAAATGTTTTTATTTTCATATTTGGTCTCTAACCATCTGTGATTGGTGAGAATTAGATATATATTTACATATTTGTATTTTTCTGCATATGAGCAATCAGTTCTTCTAGCACCATTTAATTGAATAACCACTTTCCCCAGTAATTCACAATTCCATCTATAAAACTCTGTATGTTTCTGGGCTCTGTTTTAATTCAATGATCTGTTTTATTAATATACTGTATACATTATTATAACATTAAAATAAGCCTTAATATCTAGGAGAGAAGAATCCAGCCTGTATTCCTAACCTTGAAAATGTTTATCTTGCAAATTACTTGACCTTCCCCTTGTTCTTATATATAAATCTTCAGATCAGTTTGTTAAATTTCATCAAAAACAAAAGCAAAACCCTTCAGGGCTCTTGTTTGTAATTGCGCTGAATTAATTGATTTAAATGGGGAGAATTAAAATATCCACAATATTGCCTCCTGACTTTTAAATGCCAGACAACATGTTTCCTCTTGAGCTCAGGCTGTGGTTACACATGAAGGCAAGATAGAAAACAGTTGACAATCACAGTGTCTCTTGTTACTCTCACACCCAATCATGACAATAAATGGACAGTAACAGCCACAGCAGTGTGAAAAGAACATGGTAACCAATGGCTCAGAACCCTCACAGATTAAAGTGTGTTAACCTGACTAGATAAACCAGTAATACCTGTTCAGTTCCTAACTGAGGATGTGGGCAATTTCAAATGAGTACTGGAGGAGGAAGATGATGAGTACCTATGACAATCTGAGACCAGCTGTTGTAGTAGGGACTGCCATTTGTTCTAATACCTTTTCTCTTTCATAATTTCTAGGAAAAGAGACTAAAATAATCATGGATAAGCTTTTTTTTAATTGGAGTGAACTTATTATATGGAACAAATAGATCTGAGCAGTTCTGGGGTAAATTGTAGTGCACGCTGTGGTGTGTAATACAGATGTCTTTTGTGACTAGGGCACTCATTTTCCCAGGTGCAGAGATTGTTCGTTGCTGATTGCTCTCAGCTGAATCAGTCTCTGAGAATTTTTTTCAGCCAAGGAAATCATCCTATCCCAAAGTTAAACTCCATTCCCTGATGAAAGCTGTCATACAATAATTAGTTGTTGGGGACAGGGAGATTTTTAAAAAGCCCCACACCCTTACAATAATTGAGAAATCTCTGAATAGCCATCCCAACCACTGATGCCAATAAGAGCTGTGAGACTTCTGTTACAACTGCATGATTACAGTTCAGCTTCTCCTGTGTTTAATCCTGCTTTCCTCACTCCTCATGGGTGTTGCTCCTCAGAGAACTCCCCAACAAACTGGCTGCATGAAAACTAAGAGCCTCAGATTTTTGTTCCTTTGGGATATCTGACATCCAAAAATTACTAAAATTTCCATTAATTATACCTGCACATATTTTCAGTAGCAAAGGAGTAAAATTCAACTTGACTGTGGGTTCTGAAGATCATAAATCACATATTATCTTGCCATCTCACTGGAAATATTAATATTGAACTTCATACTAAACATATTTTTAAGTATTTTCCCATTCTAATTATGTTTCTATGAATAAAAAATTTTCTCTCTTTTCCCCTGAGATTCAGGAATTTATCAGTGATACCCACTTAATTTTTTCAATTAATTTTATTGAGTAGTCAGGTGCTTTAAAAATAAAAGCATATATATTTTTCTGTTTGAAAAAATTGTACTTACATCTTTGATAACTTCCTCTTCCCTATTTCCTCTGTTATCATTTATTAGGACCCCAGTTAACTGAATGATGGACTTTCTAGATCAATGATTTAAGTTGTTAAATTTTCTAAATTTTATCTGTCATTTTGTCTTCTTATTGGGAGACGTCCTTAACTTGTAACTTCTAAATTTGTAAATTTTCAGATTTTTAGTTTCTATGGTTTTTCTAGCTTTTGAATTTGTTTGCTCTTGCTTCCCTAGTTATTTTCATTGTGATGTTAGTTTGTTGATTTTAGATCTTTCCCACTTTCTCTTGTGGGCATTTAGTGTTATACATTTCCCTCTAAACACTGCTTTAAATGTGTCCCAGAGATTCTGGTATGTTGTGCCTTTGTTCTTATTGGTTTCCATTAACTCATTTCTGCCTTAATTTCATTTTTTACCGTGTAGTCATTCAGGAGCAGGTTGTTCAGCTCCCATGTAGTTGTGCAGTTTTGAGTGTTTCTTAATCCTGAGTTCTAATTTAATTTCACTGTGGTCTGACCAATTGTTTGTTATGATTTTTATTCTTTTTCATTTGCTGAGGAGTGTTTTACATCCAGTTATGTGATCACTTTTAGAAAAAGTGTGATGTGGTGCTGAGAAGAATGTATATTCTGTTGATTTGGCCTGGATCTGAGTTTGAGTCCTGAAAATTTTTGTTAATTTTCTTTCTTGTTGATTTATCTAATATTGACAGTGGGGTGCTAAAGTCTCCCATTATTATTGTGTGAGAGTCTAAGTGTCTTTGTAAGACACTTAAGTCTAAGTTTCTAAGAACTTGCTTTATGAATCTGAGTGCTCCTCTACTGGGTGCATCTATATTTAGGATAGTTTGCTCTTCTTGTTGCATTGATTGCTTTACCATCATGTGTTGCACTTCCTTTGTTTGTTTGTTTTTGTTATCTTTGTTGGTTTAAAGTCAGTTTTATCAAGACTAGGATTGCAACCCTTGCTTTTTCTTTCTTTCTTTCTTTCTTTTTTTTTCTTTCCATTTTCTTGGTGAATATTCCTCCATCCCTTTATTTTGAGTCGATGCATGTCTTTGCACATAAGATGGGTCTCCTGAATACAGCACACTGATAGGTCTTGACTCTTTATCCAATTTGCCAGCGTGTGTCTTTTAACTGGGGCATTTAGCCTACTTACATTTTAGGTTAATATTGTTATGTGTCAGCTTGATCTTGTCATTATGATGCTAGCTGGTTATTTTGACTGTTAGTTTATATAGTTTATTCATAGTGTCAATGGTCTTTAGAATTTGATGTGTTTTTCAATGGCTGGTACTTGTTTTTCCTTTCCATATTTAGCGCTTTCTTCACATCTCTTGTAAGGCAGGCCTGGTGTTGACAAAATCTCTCAGGATTTTCTTGTCTATAAAGGATTTTATTTCTCCTTCACTTATGAAACGTAGTTTGGCTAAATATGAAATTCTGGGTTGAAAATTATTTTCTTTAATAATGTTGAATATTAGCCCCTACTCTCTTCCAGCTTATAGAGTTTCTGCCAGTTTCAAGAATGAAACAAGATATCATTACAAAGTCTGCAAACGTCAAACATTTAAGGGAGTGCTACCAACAAATCCATGCATTCAAATTTGACAACTTAGATGAAAGGGATTAAATTATTGAAAATTACAAATTTACACAACTACTCCAATATGAAATTGATAGTTTTGAATAGCGCTATAACTACTAAGCAAATTAAGTTCATAATTTCAAAACTTCCCAAAAAATAAAGCTCCAGGACCACATAGTTTCACAGAAGAATTCTACCGAATGTTTAAAGAATAATTAACACTGATTCTAAACAGTTTCTTTTATAAAATAGAAAAAAAGAGGAAATTTCCCAGACAAGCAAAGTACAAGAAAATAAAACTACAGATGAATATTCCCCATAAATATAGTTGTAAAATCCTTAATAGAATATTAGCAAATATAATTCAGCAACATAAAAAAGAAATTATACATGATAACCAACTGGAGTTTATTCCAGGGTTGTAAGGATGATTCAATATCCAGAATCAGTCAATATAATCTATCATACTAACAGTTTAAGAAAAAAAAAAGGTGGTGCATGAAAGCATTTGACAAAATTGTATCCACATTTAAGAAAAATATGCTCTTAAAAATAGGAATAAAGGGAAATTAACCTGATAAAGAACATCTACAAAAACAAACAAAAAAACAACCCTACAGCTAACATTGTACTGAACAATGAGACACAGAATGCATTTCTTCTCGCTGGAAACAAGGCATAAATATCCACACTGACCACTCTTGCACAATATATTACTAGCACTAAAAATGCTACCCATTGCAGTTAAGACAAGAAAATGAAATACAAGACTTATTAATTATATAGGAAGAAATAAGTGCTCCTGTATATACGTGGCATGATTGTCTGCATAGATAATCCCAATAAATTTGAAAAAAACATTTAGCACTATTAAATGAGCTCACAAATGCCACAGAATACAAAGTAATCATACAAAAATCAATTTTTTTTTCTGTACACTAGAAAATGAACTTAAAAACACTATAAGAAAAATACAAAACCATTTACAATTGAGGAAATAAACTCAAAATATATTTTAAATCTAAAAACTATTTATAGGGCTTCAATGCTGAAAATTATAAAGTACTGGAAAAAGAAATCAAAGAAGATGTAAATAAATAGAGATACATACTATCTTCATGGATTAGAACATAGATGTCAAATCTTTCCAAATGTATATGTAAGATAAATGTGATTCTTAAGAAACTTCAGTGAGCTTTTGCATATACATGGTTATTCTAGAATATATACAGAAAAGCAAAGTAATTAGAATATAAAAAACAATTTTAAATAAAAGAAAAATATGGGAGGAATTAGCTTACTCTCTTTTAACACTTATTATAAAGCTACAGTAATCAAGACTGTTCAGTTCTGTGAAGGCATAGGCATGTAAATCAGTAGAACAAAATAGAGACACACAAGTAGGTTCACACACATATGTCCAACTGATTTTTTGATAGACCTCTAAAAGCAATAGAGAAAAAATGATAGCCTTTCTGCAAACAACCCTGGAGCAATTGGACATTTGTAGAGCCAAAAATTAAATAGAAAATAACTGAAACCTCAGTTTATTCAAAAGTTACCTCAAAATGAATTATGGATTAAATGCAAAAGATAAAACTAAAACTTTCAGAAAAAAATAGGATAAATCTTTTGGATCTAGAGCTAGTTAAACAATTCTTAGAATTGACACGAAAAGCATGATTGACAAAAAGAAAAAAATAATAAATTTGACTTTGTATTAGTCTGTTTTCATGATTCTGATAAAGACATTTCCGGGACTTGGCAATTTACAGGTAAAAGCAATTTAATTGCATTTATGGTTCCGTGTGGCTGGGGAAGCCTCACAATCATGACAGAAGACAAAGACAACCAAGTTTTATTTTATGTGGATGGCAGCAGGCAAACAGAGGAGCACTTTTGGATGGAAATTCCCCTTTTTATAACCATGAGCTCTTGTGAGACTTACTATGATGAAACAGCCATGGGGAAGACTTGCCTTGCCCCATTGATTCACTTACCTCCCACCAGGTCCCCCACAACACGTAGGAAATCAAGATGAGATTTGGGTTGTGACACAGATAAACAAAAAGTTATAAATTTGCTATGTGAATAAAAAGACAAACACTGACTGGAAAAAAATTTGCATATAGTGTATCTGAAAAAATCTTAGATCAAAATATATAAAGAAGTCTAAAAACTGAGCATAAAAACATAAATAAATACATAAATAAATAATTTTAGAATATAGGCAAAAGACATGAACAGACATTTCATTGAAGAAGGTATAGCAAATAAGTACATAAGCATATGATAAGGTATTCAAATTCATTAGTTATTAGATAATTGTAAACTGAAGTCACAATGAGATATACCTGCACACCTATTAGAATGGCTAAAAAATTTAAAAAATAAAACAAAGTGACAAAAGAAAATGCTAGGTGAGAATGGAGAAAAACTAGATCATTCATTTATTTTTGATTGGAGTGTAAATGGTAAAGGCTCTCTGAAGAACACTGGCATTTAAAAAAAAAGAAATTAATATGTAAATAACCTGTCACTCAGCAATTTCACTCTTAGAAATATTTATTTCAGAGAAATTAAGACTTATATTCACATAAAAACTTGTATGTGAGTTTTTATAGAAGGTTTTATTGTAATAGCCAAAAACTCAAAATAACTTAGATGTCTTTCAATTGATAAATAAATAACCTATGTTTATCCATACCATGTTATATTAATCAGTAATAATATGAAATACTTAAGTATAAAATGAGATATTTTAGTATTTCAAACCACTATCCAAGTAGTACTCTCACTTTCTATTTCTCCAAACATAGTTTAAGGCCATATGTTTTAATGTAGTTGCTCATAAAACTCAGCTTGTTTTTTCACTGTTTCACAAATATACACTGAGTGCTGCTCCTATCAAGCACAGTGCTATGACAGAAACAGTAGTCAAAAATGACATAGTCTCATCTCTAATAGGGCTTTCAGAAGTGAATGAGCTAATAAATAATTAAAATCTTATAAAATATAATACAAAAGAATAATATCTTAGAGAATATGAATGGGATAGAATAGTAAGAAATGGCCCTTTTACCGATTATTTAAACTGAGATCCAAAGAATGTAAAGAAATCAACTGTCCAAATGTATTTGCTTCCAACATATTTCATGAATCTACTATTTTTTGTCTCTTCAACACAACCTAGTTTAAAACACTAACAGCACTCACATGGATCGTTTCAGTGGCCTTTTCCCTGAGCTCCCCAGATCACTTCTGTTTCCATTATATCCCAGGCTCCATATGATTAAAAGAAAAATCAAATATTCTAATTTTCCTGCTTAAAACTCTTCCATGACTCCTAGGATAAAGATCAAATCTTCACCAACTCCTTTACATTTGCCTGATCTCACTTTGCATACTACCATGGCCTGAGGTTGGGCCACTATCCATCTTGCTCTCTCCTTTTAGGCAATCTGGCATTAGGAGCTTGAAAATAGTACTATGTGGTCTCCAACCACATGTTTGGAGTATGTGGTTGGAGACCACATAGTACTATTTTGCCTCACTAGATCTCAGTATGTTTGCCTCAGTAGATCTCAGCTCAAAACTCTTTCCTGAACCCCATCCTGGAACAGATGCTCTATGTAACAAGCCATGACATCCTTTATCTTTTCTTTACAGTATGCACAAATTGTGGCTATTTTAATAAGTATATTGTCTACTCCACTAGGTTGAGGACAGAAGGGATCTGTCTTTCTCAATAATGTATTTCCAAGCAGAGTATATTGGTTGGCATATGCAAATGTTCAATAAATTTACTGATTGAATGAGTAGTTAAATGAACTACTAGTGTTTTATTAAAGTTACTAAGATTCTTCAAAATATCAAAATTGAATTAAATAGAGATGTTGAAAAAGGTTGACCCTGGAAATATTCATAAAGTGATTTTATACTTCATTATGGCCTTAAAATAACTGAGTCTTTACTTCTATTTTGAGTGTGTAGTTTTTCTTTTTTCTTTTCATAATTTTTATATTGGCATATAAATGCTAGAAAAATATTTCCTCAAAACAAAAATACTGACAATTAATTACAAGATTAGCTCTCTTTATCAATTCAGAATTTCAGCCAATATGAACATGAACAGAGATTTCCTGTGTGTTATTAAAGAAAAAACTGGTATCTGAGCCTATGTAGTAGAATCATTAACAGAACAGGCTTTTGATGTAACAGTGTAGATATGAAATATTAGAAATATTAATTACTTATTTGATCACTTCATTTCTTCACACATAAAATGCAAATATTGCCTCAGGAAATGACTGTAAGTATCTGTAAAATAACACTGATGATTATAAATGGCACATAATACTTCTCGTATTAAACTTATTGTAAGTTTATTATTGAGCATACTGTAAATAAGCCATAAGTGGTAGATATTATTATCAAGTTAATAAAGAATACAAACACTATTGCAAGAGAAAATTTTAAGAAAATAAAATGTGTTCAAATAATACATTTGCTGATTTTAATTTACTAAAATTAACATATTATAAGCTCATTCATATTTCAAAAGTCCTCAATTTGACTGTGTTATATTATCATGAGGGGTTGGCAAACAACAGCTCATGGGCCAAATCTGGCCCACCATCTGTTTTTGTAAGGCCTGCCAACTAAGAATAGGTTTTACCTTTTTAAGTGGTTGAAGGATCAAAAAAAGAATATTTTGTAACATGAAAATTATACAAAATTCAAATGTCAGTGTCCATAAATGAAGTTTTATTGGAACACAGTCATGCTCATTCATTTACATATAATCTATGGCTGCTTTTGTGCTACAACTGTAGAATTCAGTAGTTATGACAAAGACTGTGTGTCCTAAAATATTTGGTATCTGACTCTTTATGAAAAATTTTGCCAACACTTGTTATTATTAGGACTTAATAACATGCCTATCATGGATTTTGATCCTTACTGGAATCTCTCTTTCCTTAATCCTGCATTTTTGTTTGTTGACCTGTCCTGACATTAGAACATATCCTTGCTCTACTGATTTAAGGCAATTAAAGTTGCCTAAATCCTTTGCTGTTTTTCACTAGTCACCTAAGTTATCTCCTGGTTTCTGGGCCTCTTCTACCACACGACTAACCCCAGTCTGCCTGTGTGTCTGGTCTTAAGTCTTAGATAAGATAATCTGAAAATACTTCTCATAGATTGCTCAACCACTTTACCCAAGTGTGCAAGTGAAAACTGTGCTATACATCAAATTATTATAGAGCAAATCATAGCCTCCCTGAGGAAAAACTGCTATAAATAAGCTTTGTTTTTCTTAAGGAGAATCTACCATTGAGGGAAGTAATGATCCAGTGTAAAAACAGTAAATTTGTATGAATAGTTAAAATCAAAACATATTTCACATATCAAAAACATATTTCACATTATAAGCTTTTAGAACTGAAAATATCTTTGGAAATAATTCAATTATATAATTTTTAGATGACCAAAATGAGGCCCAGATGCCCTTTCACATGATCACATAGTTATTGGGTATCACAGAGTACCCCAAATCTCACATCTATTCCCTGCCCAGGCCACTAGCTTCTTTAACAAAGTGGCAATGAGTGTATTCTCTTATTATACAAAAATATTTAATGTATTATGTAAGGAACATAGAAGACACAAAATACTATTATATTTTATTGGAAGTTCAATGGATCCAAAATTAATCTTAACTTAAAAATCATTAATTAAAATTAATGTATTTTTCTTTGCCTACCTTTTAGAAGTGTAGAATTCTTTTTTATGCTATATTTGTGAAGGTGGGATTGGAGGGGTTAGCCAGGAGTAGGGAAATTGATTTAAAAGCTGAATAGAATCAGATTTCTTCTACCAAAGTTTAAATTTATGATATTTTATAGGATTTTTTTTTCTAGGCTTCCCTGTGTGAGGCAGAGCCTTTCACAGATATAATACCAAATTCTCTTTCAAAAATAACACATGAATGATCAAAGACTTTTACAATTTAGTTTTTTGAATGAGTCTTCTCTACAATCAATTCTTCTTGTTTCCATTTTATCCATTCTCTGATAACAGCTAGAAATATCAAGAGAATGTAATTTACTTTTGTACTTCTAAGTAAAAAAGAAACATAAAGGGAAACTTCATGAATGTATATGGAGAAGAAAAAATTAATGGGCATTGCCATATTTTTGCCTATATTTGTTGTTGCCTATTTATGGTTAACTGTATGTAATAACATGGTTATGTAACTGGGGCGGGGTGCATGGGCTCAGCTCCCTCCCCATGCTTGCTAAAGGTGTAGCTGGGGGACAGAAGCAGAGCTGCCAGGGCATCCCAAAGACATTTCTAGTTCTCTGATCTGATGTTTTCCCTGATGTGCCCAGGTTCTTGAACTCTCTTGCCCCAGCAATGGGGGGAGGGGCCCTGGAGGCACCGTGAGCTTACCTTTTTAATAAATATCGTGGACCAAAAGAGTTTTGCAGAGAGCAATTTATTAGGCAGAAAGAGAGAAAGAGAGAATAGAGGGCTCCCATGCTGCTGTGGGAGGGGATCCAAGGGAGGATTCCATATAGGTAAGGAGCAGTAGGTTTTAAACCTTGGAGTTAGTACCACCTCTTTCATGTTCTCCTTCAATGAGAGGTGTTCTTTTAAATCTAGGCTGAAGTGATTGATCTTTGACTCTGATACCGGATTTGCTGCTAGGTCTACAACAGAGGTCCCCTCCTCCCAGAGCTTTTTGAGGGCTTTTTGAACAAAGGAGCACACTTGGATTTTCCACCTAGCTCGATTGCGGGAAAGTTAGACAAAGAACTCTATGTTCCCTGATGGGGATGTTGATGGAAGCATGGCGTTGGGAAATTCCTGCCTTTGAAACCACATCCCTTGTGGACTCAGTTTTCCTTAACACAGTCTTTCAGTTATATATATTTTTAAATAGTCCAGCATTGAAACCGTCACTTCTTCCTCTTTATTTTATTTTATTTATTTTATTTATTTATTTTTTTGAGACAGTGTCTCACTCTGTCAGCCAGGCAGGAGTGCAGTGGTGTGATCATACCTAAATGCAGCCTCAAACACCTGGTCCTTAATGATTCTCCTGCCTCAGCCTCCCAAGTAGTTGGGACTGCAGGCACGCACTACCATGCCTGGGTGTATCTTTTAAATTTTTTTGCAGACCTTGGGTATTTCCCAGGCTGATATTGAACTCCTGCCCTCAGTCAATTCTCCTCTTCAACCTCCAAAGAGCCGGGATTACAGGTGTGAAACACGTGTCTGGCCTTCTTTTTTAACCATTGCAAGCTCCCAGAGTAACCAAGGAATGACCATGTTAAAAGTGATGATTATTGGACACAGTAATTAGACAAATGTAAAATGAAGAAAATGTAGGAAGAATGAGGTGCATTGTGTTGGCTACCTGTAGCAGAGAGTAAGTTTGCTTAGTAATGAATTATTATTTTAAAAGCAAATTTTTCATTTTTCACTAAGAT
Organism: Saimiri boliviensis; assembly: GCF_048565385.1. Lineage (NCBI taxonomy): Eukaryota > Metazoa > Chordata > Mammalia > Primates > Cebidae > Saimiri > Saimiri boliviensis. The sequence continues at coordinate 225,229,909 of NC_133450.1, read as the reverse complement.
GAACATTTAATTTCATAGCTGATTTAGGTTCTGGGGCCTTCCATTACTCTCAGAGTGATGACACAGATGTGACCTGGCATGTCGCAGACTGAGGTAACTTAGGTATTGGTGAAATGTAAGAACAGTGGGGAGAATTTGGGGAGCAGAAGATCAGATTTGGGATCAGGTAAAGGTGGAATGTTTAAAAATGAGTAAGAAATTTTAAGTTTCAAGTGAAATTTGAAGCAGTTCAACTGAAAATGCATGTGGTGTGTAGGGTGAAAATAATCAATTTAAATAAATTTTAGGAAGGAGAACACATTGATTTTACTCTTTCTCACTGAACTATCATGAACACTAACGAAAAAGACCACAAGTCTCCCTGGAATAATATTAGTACCACAACCATAAATATTTGAAGAATTATGTAGAGTAATTTTAGAAAAACTTTCTCCATTGTTTTCCATTTACTTTCTATCTACATATTTAGCAAGGATATCAGTAATTATCATTAAAATCATCATATTGGAAAACAGAAAAAAGTAGTTCTGGAGAAATTAAAGATGTTTATAGAGATATGCAAAGCAAACACCCACTCTAACTTTTTTCTCCTATGAGAGGGTCTCAAAATCATTCTTCTACCCCTCAATATTTTAAACTTAGATAGTAAATATTTTTGTCCTACATATTGAAATTCTGAATATATTTCCTACTAGAAATATATCCAATATAATTAAACTTTCCTTGTGCTGGGATGTAGTCTTGGCTCAGCAGGAGACCAAGAAGACTTCAAAACAGACTTGATAAGGCAGTTGATTTGCAAAATTTCTGATTCAATTCATTGCTTCATACAGATTTTGAAAGCTGCAAAATGTCATTGCATTCTAATACCAAATAGTCCCTGTAAAGTTCTGTGGTACCCTCAACCCTAGTTGTTTGGAAGGCTTTCAGGAGTCTCTCATACCTACACTCACACATAACAGAGAATAAAATTATAACGTACTTGGATGGAAATCTCCATTTTGCCAAAAAAAATGTTTTATTTTCTTCAGTGTTTATCCCTTCATATTAATTTTCAGAATGACAATAGAAGTATTTCAGATGTAGTTATGACTAACTGATCTTGTCTATATTTCTCTGAATCCAGTTGTCTGTGTATGTGTGAGTGTGTATATGTGTGTGTGTGTGTGTGTGTGTGTGTGTGGTGTGTGTATGAGAGAGAGAAGACAGAGACCCTTCCAGCAAGATTTGCCCCCAAAATTGACATGTCAGCTCAAATTAATTAATATCAGCTTATCTGATTCCTTTAGCATAAATATGTAAATTGCCACAATTGTCAAAGTATGTTATTGGTCCATGTGGCTTAATCACTATTTACGATGATTAATTTTAAGATTAATGCCAAGATTACATACCTATAATCCCAGCACTTCTGGAGGTCAAATTGGTAAGATATCTTGAGGCCAGGAATTCAAGACCAGCCTGGGCAGTACAGAAAGACCTTGTCGATACAAAATAAATTAAAATAATAAATTAAATTATTATTATATTATGGAATGATCATCTTTTATTCATCGTACACTGTTTCATGAGTAAAAAAACCTGTACCTGTTAGCTTCACACTGTACTCCCGGTATCTCAAACAATTTTTGTCACATAGTAGGATTTCAATACGTATTTAATAACTAAAATACAATGTGTAAAATTGTGTAAATAGACACATAAACATTGTTGAACTACTCATCACAATGTCTCTAGCATTTCTTTCTAGCCCTGTTTCTTCCCTGCACCTTTATCACCCCATACAGCTTGTAGCTGCCCTGCTCAATGCATGGCAATGGGTGTTTAAACATTACTGAGCCTCTGGGAAGGGATAGTCACTTGTTTTGCTCCCCAGGCTGGCTATGGGAAGAATACTGGTCAACAAAGAACCCAGCATAGAGAGAATGCATATTCTCTTTCTGATATAGAGTCCTAGGAAACTCCCAGAGAATATGGTTGCATGATGCATTCTAAGCAGAAAGCTCTGCAGCTCTTGAAGTGCCCCATGTTTAACCATGATGCAAACATGAGAATAACATGAGCATACAACAGAGAAGGAGAAAAATGCCTTGTTAATGGAAATAAAAACTACCTCTGCAGTTTTCTGTTTTGATGATTAGCACACATGGACCAAGGAACATCAATCTCCCAGGAAAGATCAGTATGGATAGATGACCACTAGGATCAGATAATCCCCTCTTCATACCTACACCAAGGTGCTTTAGCATTGCCAGTTTCTAAAACCTTCAACCTCAGTGCCGGAACAAATGTTTTTTGTCATGTTAGCGAAGGAATAATTGTGATATTAATTTATCATTATGAAGAAAACTAGAAATGTTAGGACTTTTGCACACTTTATTTCTGTACTACAATTCATACCTACCACATGTGTCTAATCCAGAAGTCACAAACTATAGCCCTGAGGCCAGTTTTACTTTGGGGCCTGCTTTTGTACACCCCATAAATTAAGAATGACTTTTACATTTCTTTAAATTGTTGAAACAATAAAAAAGAATGCTATGACACATAAAAAATTATGTGAAATTCAAATTTTAGTGTCTATAAATAAAATGTTAATGGGAAACAGCCATGCTCATTTGTGTACACATTGTCTGTGGTTGCTTTTGTGCTATAGCAGCAGAGCGGAGTACTGGAGATGAGATTGCCTTTCCCTCACAGCCTAAAATTTTCATGTCTGGTCACTTACAGAAAAAGTTGTCACCCTCTGGCCTAATGTAAAAATACCTAAAAAGCAGTGAGCTTTTTATTTCTTGCATTTCTTGACAATACCTCTTGGTGTATCCTAGGATTCACTTTCATTTTTGAGTGTTAAATATTAAAAAGTAATACAGAGAAAGTGGCCCTAGAGTAGAAGGCAGTAGACATTTAACAATTTTTTAAAATGTTTTTTAACCAAAACATTTCTTGGTTGAGAAAATAACGTTTTTAAATTTCTTAATTCAAAATATCACTCTGACAATAAAGACAGTGCTCATGAAGGAGAAGTAATATACCTAAGCTCAAATCTTTCACAAAAAGAAATTGGTGAGGGCTGGGTATGGTGGCTCATGCCTGTAATCTCAGCACTTTGGGAGACCAAGTTGGGAAGATATTTTGAGGCCAGGAATTCAGGACCAGCCTGGGCAGCACAGAAAGACCTTATCTCTCCAAAAAAATTAAAATAATAAATTAAATTGAAATAAAAGAAATTAATGAAACTCAGAATGTCACCAGGTGACCAGATAAAGGGTATAATAGGTGAGATGACTAATCAATGCATCACCACTGAAATGTAGACTCTAAGATAGATAGTACATATTATCTTTCAAAAGCCACTAAAATAATTCTCCAAACCATAGCGATTTGTCTTTCATGCTTGTTTGGTGCTCTTAAAATGCTTGTGGTTACTTAAAACAAATAATTGGTATCTAAGATCATTAGTTCATCTCAAGTTTTCCATCCTAGTGATAGGAAAGGATGTGTGCTTTGAGGTAGGTAACCTCATTATCAACGATCTGATAAGATTTGTCACTTTAAAAAATCATTTTTATTATTTCAGTGTAAGAGAAGTTATAAAAATGCCTTTCTGTATTGGAGAAAGAAAACACCGTATTTGGGCTACTCATTAGCAGTTTAATGTTTTTAGGAGTTCTTCTTTGGTTTTGCTTCGTTTTTATTTTCTAATATCCAATTTTGAGGGGTTATTTTTAATGGATTAAGCCATTAAATGAATGTGTGTTACCCAGTAAGAAATTTAGAATCCATTAATTAATGCTTGACTAAAGCTAGGTCTACTGAGCAGCATTAATTTAGATATTTAAGACTAAATATATAATTTTTAAAAATTTAGGTTTTAAAATTTATATTTAGTTGTTAATTCATCTTTGCGTATTAAAAGTATGGTTACTCCAGACACACATTTTCCTTTTCTGCTATAATCCCCTCAGAGTTCAAGAACCAATGTCACATTCACATTTTCTCAAAAGAGGGGAATATACTGAAATTGTCCCTTTCAATTTTCAAAACATTAAACTCAACTCTGTTGGTATAAAAATGGTACTAGATTTTTCTTTTCCCAACTGAAAGCTTATTTTTCCACATTTCTGGAAGGCAACTGATTACATCATTGCTTATTTTAAATATTCGAAGGCTCCCAGAACCTGCAGATATATGAGCTCTTTAAAGTCTCCATAAACTACTGTCTTTCCAGTCTCTTACTGTGTCTCCACTATATAGATGATATACTCAGTCACTCTTTCTAGAGCATCTCTTTTGACCTCTGGATTTTCATTAGCTATCCATAGAAAACCCCACATTTTTCTGTAATGTAGACTCTACTTAGCCTTCAAAGCACAGTTTGAGAGAGATTCTTTCTTAATAGAGTATCCCCAGCTTCTTTAGATAACATTAGATGCTTTTCACTGTGTTTGCATAACACCTTACATTCATGGGTATTTCAGTTTTTCATGCAATGTGTTTTAATGGGTTTACCCACGCTGTGCTTCCACTTGACTTTGAGCTCCTTGAGAGTGTTCAATGTCTTCTCCAGAGCTAAGCATAGTGTCTGACAAAGGAGATGCTCATTGCATGTCTATTGATGAAAAACAGGTATATTTGAAATTCCACTATGTTCTTCCAGCATTAAGCCTTACTCTGAGAATGTTATATTATGGACAATCTTTAAATTTTATATTATTTAATTATCTACAGAATTCACATACATTTCTAAGAATTCTCAAATCCGCTGGTTGAGTATTGCCTCTATGCATTAACTACTTGTTTTTCTGGTCTACCCATGCAATGACCAAAGGCTTTTGTACTGTCTAGAGAAAGCTCTAAAGCAGGAAGCAGGGAAACGCCCAGTCAAATGCTTTGAATGAAATAAAAGTATGTGCTACTCTGAAATCAAGAAGCCATATGGAGCAGGGCAACACAAGCATCTTCTACAGCTTCTATTCTGGTATGTTAGAGGTTTTATTAAGAAGGAATGTCAAGTTTTATTAAATAACTTTTCCCATATCTTTTAAATTCATTAATGTGATAATCACATTAACTGATTTGCTTATGTTTAATCAGTCTCTGATGGCTGGGCTAAGTCTAAGTTGGTCATAATGAATTATTGTATTCATATGTTGCTGGGTTCCCTGTGTTTGGAATTTATATAATTTATGCAACTAAATTCAGGAGTAGCATTTTTCCCTTTTCACTCTCTCATTATCAGGTTATGGTATCAATGTAATGCTAGCCACATAAAATGAATTATAGACTTGTCCATCTTCCTTCTGATTCTCTGAAATAAACTGTATAAAAATATAATTATTTAGTTCTTTAAATATTTAATCAAACTTTTAAGCAAAACTACTAGGCTTAAAGTTCTTGGCAGAAAGATTAACAATAGCAGATTCTATTTTTGTTAATGGGAAACTATTTTTTTTGATACAGTTGTTTTGTTTTTGCAGTAATTTACCCCCTTTTCACTGACATTTTCAAATGTATAGTTGGCTTCTCTCTTCTTGTTTATAATTGCTGTATTTATAGTTCCATCATGTCTTCCTTTTATTCTATTACTTTTTTCTTTTTCTTAATCTCATCATGGATTTGTTTATTTTATTAGACTTAAAGACAACTGACATGGTTTGGCTATGTGCCCATCCAAATCTCATCTTTAATTTTAGTTACCATAATCCCCACATGTTGTGGGAGGGGCAACATGGAGATAACTGCATCATGGGGGTGGACTCCCCCATCATTTTCTTGTGATAATGAGTTAGTTCTTAAGAGATCTGATTATTTTATAAGGGGCTTCCCTCTTCTCTGGGCTTTCATTCTTCTCTCTCCTGCTGCCACATAAGACGGATGTGTTTGCTTCCCCTTTGGCCATTATTGTAAGTTTCCTGAGGCTTCCCCAGCCATGCTGAACTGTGGGTCAGTTAAACTTCTTTTCTTCACAAATTATCTAATCTCACGCAATTCTTTATAGCAGTATGAGAATTAACTAATAGAACAGCTAACATTTGGCTTTGTTGTTTCTGTCTATTGTATCTTATTTTCTATTTTGTTGATTTCTGCTTTTTCCTTTTACTATCCCTGATTTCTGTGAATTCTTTTGTTATTCATTCTAACTTTTAAATGAGATATGTATCACCTAATTTTTAGCCTTTCTACTTTTCTCGTAAGAGCACATAAAGTTATGCATTTATCTATAAAGAATGCCTTATTTGCATTGCATGTATATAAACATATATTTATATTTTCATTCAGTTTTAAATTATCTGAATTATGATTTTTGCTTTGATATGGACTGTTTAGCAGTATTTTGTAATTTTCAAACAAATGTAGTCTTTCTAGTTATCTCTTGTGCTTGCTTCCTAACATAATTACATTGTAGTCCCAGAACACAATCTCTTAAATTTCTTGAGACCTTTGTTGTGCCAATATGGGTTCAATTTTTGTAGATTGTGTAGGTCTACGTTTGAAAACAGTGTACATTCTGCAGATGATAAACACATATCTTTTAGTTCAAGCTTTTGGATCATGTTGAAATGTTCAAAAATTTTATAATTCATGTCTGTTTTATCTATTAGGTATGAGAACATTATCTGCAAATCTCCCACTATGTGTCTGGATTCGTGTATTTCTCATGTAGTTTTGTAATTTTGATGATTTTACTTCCGGATCTGTTTTGTCTGATGTCAACATAATTACATTAGTAGTTCTCTGATATACTGTTTTACACATATGGAGTTTCAACCTTATTATAGATATTTCTGCTACAGATACCCATCTTAGGGATGCCATACATGTCTCCCCTCCTTTCTTTCTGTAACACAAATTCTATAGTTAGGAGCCATCTTGAAAATGGAAGCCTTGTGGTGCAGATTATTCAGCAGCAACAAAAGGAACCTGAATTCCTGAGCACTGTTCAGTCACCTTTCTACCATTTATCTTTAGGTGTTAACCATTTGTTTTGTTTTTCTCCTATATGCAATTAAGTTTAATCTGAACTAATGCTCAGGCATATGCTCTATGGAAATGTTAAAGATTAATTAAACACAACTCCACCTAAATGGATTTATTGTCCAGTTACAATCAATATATTTTATATACACATAACCTAGGTATGTGCTTATTTCAATAGCATACAATTATGAAATGTAATATTTCTATGAGAATGTCTAAATAAAGTCTTATGGGACATCAAACTGAATATTTTTTACAATATGAAAAATGTTATCTTCATGGTGATAGTTTTTTAGCTAAGCTTTAAATTAAAAAAGGTAGAAGTAAGACATAGATAAAAGGGAGGAGAATTATTACAGTTATAGAGAAAATACAGGGAAAAAGACTCAGAAGAAGAAAGTGAGATAGTTGTACAAGTAATAATTTTTCAAAAGTAAGTGACTAAATTTTGGAGTATTTAAAGGGAAATAGTAGTAACAGATTTGGTAAGGTGGCTTCAATTCAAAGTGTTATGATCCTTGAATATTAAACATGAGTTTGAATTTTCCTTCTTTGGAATGCAGTTTTGTTGTACAAGGAAGGACTAAATAATCTTGAAATTTGAAGAACTGGTATAAAAATGCTTTATTCAAGTTGTATGATTTAAAGAAGTCATTTAGTTTCTCTGAGTCTCAGTTTTCTTTTATAAAAAGGAATATTAACTACATCTACATAACATGCAGGCACTTTAAAAATTTCTGAAAGGCTACATAAATGTAAATCATTACTTTCATTAGATAAGAGCCTTTTAGACATTTATTTTCTAGTGAAAGGGATAAACAAAGAATTAGGTAATTTGAAACAGTTCTACAACAAACTACAAGTTCTATAACAGACTTACATCCAATATGTACACAGGCGTACAGACAAGGCACTCCTAAAACAGTAATGAAGAATTAGCACTGACTATTCTGAATATAGAGCTGATGTGGCTGGCTGCTGCTTCAGGAAGTTTAGTCAGAAAATATGTGTGTAGAATGACTATAGTGAAACACCAGTGAAAGGTGCACATCATAAACAGTGAAGATTTGAATTAAGTCAGTGTTTCTGGGCTTTGGTAATAGTGATGATACACTCATTCATTCATTTACTTTTTGTAACAAATAGCAATAAACACTTGCTAAGTGATAGACAATCTTCTAGATATTATCGATACGGTGATAAATAGGTAACGTTCCTTTTCTCTTATTGTTTTTAATCTGTTGAGGGAGACAAAGTAAATAGATGCCTATAAAATAATATCAGATAGTGATAATTTTTTTTAGAAGAAGAAAAATTTAGCAAGAAAATGCAAAATGGGAAGATCACGTTATTTTGGACAAAGAGATCAGGAAAGATCTCACTTAAAAGGTAGACACAGCCGGGCGCGGTGGCTCAAGCCTGTAATCCCAGCACTTTGGGAGGCTGAGGCGAGTGGATCACGAGGTCAAGAGATCGAGACCATCCTGGTCAACATGGTGAAACCCCGTCTCTACTAAAAATACAAAAAATTAGCTGGGCACGGTGGCGCGTGCCTGTAATCCCAACTACTCAGGAGGCTGAGGCAGGAGAATTGCCTGAACCCAGGAGGCAGAGGTTGCGGTGAGCCCAGATCGTGCCATTGCACTTCAGCCTGGGTAACAAGAGGGAAACTCCGTCTCAAAAAAAAAAAAAAAAAAAAAAAAAAAAAGGTAGACACTTGAATAAGATGAGGTAAGATGAGGAAGTAAGCAATCTCAGAAGATATGCAATACATGAAGAGAGGATAGGCAAAGTAAAAGCGTAAAAGCAGAATGAGCAAGGCATATCCAAGGACCACCAGAAAGGCCAAGAGGTTAAGGAGTAGGTGGCAGGAGGTAATGTTCTAGAAGAAGACTTGGGTTGGTTCATTGCAGTGGTATGCATTGTATGAAAGTGTTTAGATTTTATTCTAAACAGATGGTTGGCCACTGGAGAGGTTTGGGCAAAGAAATGAAAATACGTAGTTTGCATTTTGGAAAAGATTACTCTGTTTGCTTTGTGGGGAATGGATTAGGGAGAGCAAGTGTGAAAGCTGACTCAAGACCAGATAAGAAGCATTGGCTGTAGCCAAGTGAAATAGAGTGGTTAGAATGGGGTGGTGGCTATGATAGTGGTAAGAAGTAGTCATACTCTCAGGATCATAATGAATATACTAAAAATGAAGATAAGAGGATGTTAACAAAATTACCTTTTTAGAAATAAAAATTGTAGTAATTTACAAAAATTACAAATCAATGCCCAGATGACTAGATTTAGTTTACAGATTTGTTTTGTGTGTTTAATATTACTATATTTTTTAATTAATGGTTTGCTAACACTTAAAAATCGGGATATTTCACATGAAAAATTGTATTTGCTTCTTTTTTCCTAAAATTTCAGAATATTTGGTAACCCTTACACTACCCCCATGCTCCAAAGTTTTTCATCAGGGCTATAATTGATGGATATTATTAGAGGCTGCCCAGACAATGCAGAGGGGTTTATTTATTTATATTAAATTCTTCTTCTCTGTAGACATTTGAGGTTATGACCACTGACCTAGATAGAGCATATAAGAAAGCAGACAGCCAAATCCAAACACTACCTCATTCATCTCCTACTGCAGTGGTTTTTAATGATATCTGTTGATATGAATCCTTATTTAAGCTTTTACCTGTCTTATGAACAGGGGCTCTATCTAATATTTAATTTGACATGAAAATATTTTTTAAATATTATTTCTTTCTCAACTGATGATATTCCTCAATAGGATAGACACCAGCATTTATTTTTGAAAATTTCGACTTCTACCATATTTTCTTTTCTTTTCTTTTTTCTTTTTTTTTTTTTTGCATTCACAATCACTAGCAAACAGAACACATGGGGAATTAGAACTTGGAAAGTATACTCTGGTAGAGGAGACCCAAACCAACATTTTGAGACAAGGAAAGCCTAATTAGATTTGTAAATCAAGATTTAAACTTGAAAAATAAGCTGTGTTGTCAGGAGACCATAACTGATGGGAAAGGCCTGGAGTCCAGGGAGAGAAGATATCACCTCGTTTATACTTTGGCAGGAAAAACTCCTTTGGCCATGAAGAGATCCAGGGGAAGCAGAGATGCAAAACCAAACTGTTCAGCCTGAGAGACACTGTAGACACTAAATGTTCCCGGCTGACAGCGCTCCTTCAGGACATCACTTCCGTAACATGCTGTTGCTAGGATTTTAAGTGTCTTGGAAGGCTACAAAAAGCTTCTTATTTTTCCTTGCAAGCACTGTCAGAATGGGGTTACAGAGAACTTGGTAGGTCTCCAAAGTCTGTCTAGGCTTGTTTAAGAAATTGCAGAGTAGTAATGCCACCTGTGACACCATTATAGCATTCTGAGGCCAAGAATTCTGGGAGGACTTTGCTCTCTCCAGGATGAGGAACTCTAAAAAGCTTAGGGGTGCAACGACCTCAAATTTTTCCTAAAAACAAGCCTCCTAATATCCTGTATCAAAATATTTAACAAGATTATCTACAAATATATATGAGCTTTAAAAATCCCATTTACATGAAAGCATAAAAAGTGACATTTTAAATGACATCCAAATAAGTATTCCCTACTGAATTAAAAGTCATCTCTTGGTAGGGCAGAGGAGAACATCCTTTACTTACAGATGAATATAATGACATGTAAAATAATTTTGCTTTCTGATCCTATGAAAGTTTCTGACCCTTCTGTTGTAACCACATAAAAAAAAAGAGGGAAGATATTTTTTAATGAAGAATCATGGAGACTGTGAGGATTTTCTCTTTGCTAACTACCCCTTTATCAGTCAGACACAGACAGCCTCACTGAGAGATGCAATCAGTCCTTAAAACAGATGCCGAGGAAATTCATGGAAGAACAGCAAAAAGCTTGGGATGAGTGATTGCCCTATCTCTAGTTTCCTACAGGGAAGTTCCCAATGCATCTATAGATTATTTATTATTTGAACAGTTACATAAGAGATTATTCCACATGAAATCATTTGGCAGGCAAAAAGAAAATAGCCCAGTAAATATCAAGAGGACATTTACTTGCTAAAAATGAGCAGAGATTGTACAAAGTCCTCCTGGGATTCACCCATAAGTTATCCTGTAATACAAAGCCATGAGAACAAGTGCAGTGTATTCACTATGCTCAAGTTATGTACCCCAAACCCTGAAGTAATTGCTTTGGAAAGAAACTATCTGCTGGGGCACAATTCAACTTGAAGTTCTAAAATGGTGCATTGCTTCACTGTATTGTTTTTTCTAAATGAAATAGTTGTTTAGAATAAGTTGGGTACTGGCTCTGTATTGACACATGAAATGCATTCATGCATGCTGGCACAGGCTGGTTGGCAAGCCCTTTACCATGGTTGATGGTGCAGATTCAGTTGCCTTCAGTCCCTCACATGGATGTACAGTGCCTGATCAGTGATCTGGAAATGCTTTTGTTGTTTCCCTTCTTAATGTAACAATTGCCCCTCCTTCTCTGGCTCTTTTAAATTTTTGTCACTGTTTGTGATTTTTGTCTTTTTGAGGAAGATGATCTGCCATTGGAATAGAAATGCCTATAGCTCTTTTAAGCACAGCTGTGCTATTTTACCTGTTTCAGGTATACAAATATTATCAGGTGAAACCTGTTAAGATTTTTAATTACCATTCAAAAGCATTAGCCCCTCTGAGCTCAGAGGACTATGGACCCAACAGTTTAATTTTTACTCATTTATGTCTCCTGCCTCCCACTGGAGAAAAATTTGTATGGCCAGCACTTAGGAAGATATTGCAGTCTGGTAAAACCCACTACTACAATAATATCCTTACAATACAAAAATTAAGCAATGACATGTTGTTGTTGCTTTAATGTGAATTTCAAAGCTTTTTCTGATATTCATTAGCTGTATGTATGTATTGAATTAGTAAATTGTCTGTTAATACTTTCATGGAAAGTTTGCACATAGCAATATTACACTGCACAAGTAAAATACTTATGAAGTGAAACATGCTGCAATTCTTAAAAAATAACATTTGAAAATATATTGTTTTTCCTTTATATTTTTCTGCGTTCTATTGGTGCTATGTTAAATGCAGAATTAAGCTGTCTATATTTGTTTTTTATGCTTTATTTAAATGTATAAACATTTCATGGAAACTACAGTTGATTATTATGCATTATTACTTCTAAAAAAGTTTTTGAAATGTTAGTATAGCCACCTTAACTCTAAACTGGCAGAACTCACTGCCATATATTGATTATATAATATGATATAAAATGTGCTTTACTTTCAAACAGAGCTTTCTGAGCATGAAGTATTCCTATTGATAGCAAGTGAAGTTTACAAAATTAAAGAAGACAAAAATTTGTCTTTTTTTATTAAAAATAAACTTGGAAAATCAAAATGGAAAAAAAGAATAAAAACAGTAATAGAATAATTCATAAAAACCTAACATTTAACTTTGTGTTTTATTTATATAACCTTGGATTATTAAAAAGTCCTCAACTAAATATTTGAATAGCTAATAAATATTTGTATTATGCAAATACAAATTTACATAACAATTTGTATATATATGTAAAAAAAAGTTCATTTTATCCCTTTTCCCTAATGATAACATTTTCACTGATTTTTAGTTTTATCTTACTACAGATAAAATATAATAAATACCCTTCTATATAAAAAATCTTTTTACTTTCTCATTATGTTCTTAGAAGAGATTCTTAGACATGGGTCAGAAATTATGATTTTTTTTGTACTCATAAGATTTTGAAAATCCATATTCCACAGACTTCTTACAAACTTCTAGAAATGCCTCTGGAGATACTGTACCAAACCTTTTCCAGCGTGAAAACAAAACATAATACATTCATGCTGACCTAAACTAGATCTTGTTTTTTATAATACATCTGAATTTTTCAACATCTATAGCCATTTACAGTTTATTGGTGAGTTGCCTGTTTTATATTTAAATGGACATATAGTTTTCATCTATGTAGCACTCTTCTTTGGAAAATATATCCTCTCTGAATCCATAGTAATACATGCTTAGTCTCTTCTCTTGCCCTCCCACCAAATAACCATATGTTCGAAGTAGATGCAATCAGAATTTTTGTATAATAATTGATGTATGGATACTGAAAAAAGAATGATCTCCCTGTTCTGTTAATAAAAGCTCTAAAAAAAAAAAGGCTTAGGTCAACCTATGACCATTTTGCTGACGTCACAATGCCATGTTGAAGAAGTATGTCTGCAAATGAAGCCAGACAGAAGCAAATAGGACTAAAACATGGAAAGAAATAAAATATGTTCATAAATTTGATAGTACCCTTGGATCTAACTCTGCTTTAATATAGTTATACCACATAGATTTTTCCAAAAACAAAAGCTAATATGCATTTTTTTAAGTTTTTGCCTATCTACATTAAATCATATTTTTGTAATATGTAACCAATAGTTCCTAAATATTTAAGCTCTTTTTGAATTTTCTAGCATGTGACTTCTTAAATTGATTTGCAAGATTATGTTACCATTGTGGATATTAATTTATTAACTCTCCTAGTGGTAAGAATTACTTTCTTAGTATCATATTTTAATTTCAGTTTTAAGATTTCTGCTATTTGAAAACTGTAAAGATTTATTTTCATTAAAAAATATTTTCTTTCATTGTTAATTCTTCTTTCCTTTTTTTTGCACAAGCAGTAATTTCCCTCCAGAAATCTGCTACATATTTGCTTATGTATTCTTCTAGGTTTCATTCTTTGCATTTAACTCTTTAATTCACTGTGGTTTATTATAAGCAGAGGCTTTATCATTATACTTTCCCCATAATCTATTTACCTATAAAATGTATAGAATATCTCATAACTCAAACTCTTAGATTTTGAAGATTCTATTTATTGTATGTGAAGTTTTTATGTGTACTAAAACATGTTTCTTTTCTTATTTACCTGATTTATTCTAGAAGTTCCTTTAAAAGAATTAACATACAGCATTACTATGTACCAAGAATCTGTAAGGACATTGACAAATACTAGCATATTCCTATACATCTTATCTGTTATGTATCATTATTATCATTTAACAAATGAGGAAACTGGAGCACAAACAGGGTTAATATATTACTCAAGGTCTCATTACAGATAATGGCCCCAAATGCAAACCTAGATAACATGGTCCCATGATTCATGCTCTTAGTCACTGTATTCTGCCTCTTGTTACAGATGTAATACAATCACAATGATAGATGACAACAAAAAGGCATATATATCATAGCTAAGAAAAGCCAACAAATAACAGCCTGATCATATTTTTTAAGATATTTATTGCTATAAATGCAATTGGTATATTAGTTTAGGTATTATGCTTAGCCTGGCTCTACCTCCACCTTTATATCCTGAAAGAGGATGAATTTGTTGATCTTTCAGAATAAAAAAAGGAATTAAATAATATATTTCAGAAGTTCTGTTATTTCAAGTAACAGATATAACTGCAATATAATTAAAGCATCAAAGATATTCATATATCTCTCTCAATTCACAATGACATTTTAACTTTTCTGATATTACGTATGTTATAAAAATGACATACTTCTCTACCATCCTTTTTCTTTCTGAAAAAATGAATTTATCTTATAAATTACAACTTCTTCAAATAAAGACATAAGTATGAGGATTAGAATTGTATCTGCCTCAGGAAAGCATTGAAATCCAGGACTGGAAGCCTGTCAGGACTTTTTTAAATCTACTTTTATTTCAATTTCTCTGTTTGTTGTATCTTTCTGTTCTGTCTTTTGTGTGGCTACTACTTTTCTCTCTCTAATACATGGGGTAGGTATAAGAGGTGTGTACCATGTGTACTAAGCTTATGTATTCACCTGAAGAAATTCTCACTCTTCTCTCACTCTTTATCGAGTTCTCTTTCCCTGTTTCTATCCCCTCCCCTGCCTCACTCATTCTCTCTGTCTTTCTTTTCCTCAGTTACAAATTCCAGGGAACAGGACTCTGATTTACCTACCTGAAGTCCTGTTCTCAATTCTAGACCAAGCCATTATTTTAAAGCCAAGGTAGATCAAGAATACTGCCATCATATCACATTTCTTACTTGGCCATTGCTTGTTCTTTGTTCCAAGTTTTGAATTCTTATGGCATACAACAACCTATGACTGTGTTTTCCAGGAGCAAAAGGTAAAACTTATCCTTTTTCCATGTAGACAATCTGTATAAGCATACAGAAAATGAATATGTATTTAAATTTTAAATATTTTTTATTAGTCTGCATGTTTACTAGAAAATCTAGAGTTAAAAAATATTTATCTGGATGCTTCTCATTATAGTGGCATAACCAAAATATTTTCATACTAAATAGTGATATAATGTTTAAAAGTTAAAACTAACATTTGAACTCCTATTTTTTGTTTATTTATCTCTCTCTCTCTCTATCTCCATCTCTCTCATAAATAAATTTTTAAAACATGGCCCCCTTCACTACAGATTTATTTCTCTGAGTTATAAATTACTCATGTTTTCAAGGACTTTACTGCATATGTTTATTTTATGAAAGGGACTTAACATGATTTGGATCTGTGTCCTTACCCAAATCTCATGTCCACATGTAGTCCCCAGAGTTGGAGATAGAACCTGGTGGGAGGTGATAGGATCATGGAGGTGGCCCTTCATGATTAGTTTAGCACCATCATCCCCTTGGTGCTGTTCCTGCTCTGACAATAGTGAGCGAGTTATTGAGAGATCTGATTGTTTAAAAGACAATCTCACTTTCTCCTGTATCTGCCATATAAGACCTGCCAGCTTCTCCCTCATCTTCCACTGTGACTGTAAGTTTCCTGAGGCCTTCCTGGAAGCTAAGCAGATGCCAGCATCATGCTTCCTGTACAGCCTGTGGAATGTGAGACAATTAAACCTCTTTTCTTTACCCAGTCTCAGGTATATCTTTATAGCAATGCAAGACTTGACTAATACAGGGACCAAGGGTCGCTTTGCAGAACATTAGCCAAGACTCAAATGCAACTGCTACCTTCTTTTATATAATGGCATTCTATGGGATTTCTTTTATATAAGTTACTGCCAAGCAGAACTGGCAAGCAGGCCTTCATATGAAGCTCAGTGCAGAATGAAAATGAGGGACTCTCTCTTTAAAAATTAACTCTGTTCAAAATTAAGAACTTCAAGATGGTAGCAGAGCATTAAACAAAGCAATCACTGGGATCCTTCTATAGGCAGGACTTTGTGTGATTGCAGAAGTTACAGGTCTAGGAAGCATGCCCTATAGCCAAGTGTTAGATAAGACAGGCAATTCACTTTTGGGTTTCATCAATTCACCTTTAAAATAGATCCTCACAATAAATGAACAAAACAATTATTTTTAAATGAAAAATATAACTTTATAATCAAAGCAGAGTGAAAAAATACAACTTGCAGAATATGAAATTCAAATATACTTTGTGAATAAGTAATTTAATTATTATGTTTAGAATCTATACACTTGCATGGTGCTTATGTTACATAATGTTCACTTCTGGAGTTATTGTAAAATAATTATCATGAAATTACAGTAGAAAAAAATTTCCTATGAAAAGGAAACTAATTTGTTTCAAAGATAACATTACATTTCTTAATATTTTACCAATAGAAAAAGCAAAATTCAGTGAAAATGGTTTCTTAGATAATTCTAGTCTGAGAGAGAAGCAAAAGATTTTTAATTCAGGTCTCAAAACAGACTTATCAATTGTGATGCTCAGAAATACCTCACCATTGCATTTTATCTGTAGCAGCAAATATGCAAATGTAATAACATATTTGAAGTTAGTAATCAGATGTAAACTTTAATAGTACAAGGTAAGAACTAAAGCCTTATCCTGATTGGTAGGTCTTATCTATAAGATGAAGAGGAAGGTTTGATACAGAGTAACTCCAGACTTTCATTAGATGTAAATTACATGTCAAGAAACAGTGCCCCAGTCCTCTGATAAGGAGAGTGAGACTACCTAGATAAGAAAGAGAGACAGCAGATAAGAGGGAGCAAAAACGAGAAGAAAAGAGCACAAGAGACTTAAACCATGATGCTAGGTTTTCTGTGTAAATACCAAGCCATTTAATTTCTGAGAAAAAGAAGACATTGGAATAATAAATCCAGAGGAAAAGCACAAGTGGATAGCAGGAAATCTGGATTTTAATTTAAGTGCTTCTATTAAATGTGTATCTTTGTGTCAGCATTCTATTTGTGTCTACTTCAGCTCCATCCTATGCAAAGGGAGAAATTCAGAGTAGAATACTTTTTAAGACTTTTATAGCTTTAAATTGATGTATCTAGCACTCATAATAGTTAGATAATTTTGTAACAAAATGTCTTGGTTTTTCCTAGCTCTTTACCTGGCAAGTCTAATAACATCTATTTTATCTAACATTCATTGATTGCTTGTTTGATCTAGATACTTAGTGCTAAGTCCTAGAAATGCAGTAGCAATTAAAACACAGGACCCATGGTAATAGATCTATGTAAGATTACTGAAACATGCCCCTTCATATGAAAATAAAAGAGAAGAAATTCTATTTTTTCTACTCAACTGCTTATACCCCTAATAAAAGAAACTGATTATTATTGGTATTTTAACTAATATATTAGGTATCTTCTCTGTGTGTTTAAAAAAAAATAGAGTTTCAGATTAAGATCCACAGTCTGGTATTTTCTTCCTAAATTTCAAGGATGTATCCACATTCTTTCACCTTTGAACTTAAGTAGAAGCATTATGCTATTCAAAAACGATGATGTAGTCTTCTGAATAAAACTGAAAAGGTGATAAATTTAGGGAATTCTATAACTTGATCGGCAATTAAGCTAGCGAAGTAGGTAACTTAAAAGGGTAGGAAATGTGAGTCCTTGAATTTTAGAATCAGGAGTCCCTTCAAAGTTCATTATTCTTATCTCATTTTATGGGTGAGAAAACTGATGTCAAGAAAGGTCACGTGTTTTGATCAAGATGTGAGAAACAGAATTTTAAGTGATAGTTGTCCCTGTCTACTGCAGGCACAACTTTTTAAGCAGGCATTTTAATACTAGAGTAAAATGCTTATTAATGTAGGATTGACATAGGGTATGGTAGGAGAAGGCTTAACACATGTTTAGGAAGTTAGATATGTAAAAACCTACCCTGATTGAAAATCGTGTCTGAAACTTCTAAGAGGAAGGAGCAGTTTCTCCTATACCTAATCAAGATTAGCACCTAAAAAAGTATAGAGACCACATATAGAGCTACAAGGATGAGTTTTATAATCCCTGTCCAATTAACTCATGTGCCAGTGACAATATGTTAAATTACATAATTCCTAAAGTTTCTTGGAGGGTCCAGCATTTTTTAAAAATTATTTTATCTTCTCTCTGAAACATTAAGCTTCCATACAGTTGGTGAAAAAAAAGTCTAACACTGACACAAATATATGTTCACCAATAAAATGAGGATATGACATAGTTTAATTATAAATTGTTTTCTGAAAAGACCTAGAAAGAAATGTCATATGCTAAGCTGACATGGGTCCTAAGAAATAACAGAGATATCTATCACTATTTGGGACTCAAATAAGATTATTGCACACTATTTTTTTATTCATTATATTTCTAAAGGCATATCTAATAAAAATTTTAAAAGTCAGGGAAAACTTGAATTTATGCTAATTAAATATTCTTAGATAATTTACCCTGGATTTAACAAAAGGACCACAAAAGATAAAGGTGAATCATAGACATAAATTAGAGCAACAACTCCAGCCCACTTTCTATCTTAGTTATAGACAAGGTGATGGAAACCATTTCAAATATTCCTCAGACCTTTCTAGGTGTTTCTAGAAAGACCAGAGCTGTCATCAAGGGAAGATATAGAAAGATTAGAAGTCATATTTTTTTATGCTTTCTTTATAGGGGAAGAACTGTTTAGATATATGCAAGAGAAATGTATATTGATATGGTGCAGTAGAACAGCAACAATTGCTTCCAAGCTGAAGGAACCCTAATTGACAAGAATGATTTCTTGCGGGACTATGCTTTTGTATTTCAGGAGTTAGACTTTTAACATCATATGCTATGGCTCTTGATACTATGCTTATAAAGCATAAAAAGAGATGAAATACATTTAGGGATCATATTCACCTGCTCCTTAATTTTACAGTTCAGGAAATTGAGGCCCAATAGCATAACATGGCTTACTCCAGGTCACATAGCTCATTACTAGCTAAATCTAGAATAAAATTCTGTTAAGTGCTGTGGTGGGCTGAATAATGGCACCCCAAAATGGCTATGTCCTGTACCCTACATCCTGTGAATATGTTACCTTACATGGTAAAACAGACTTTGCAGAAGTGGTTAAGGATCTGGAGACAGTGAGATTATCCTAAGTTAGTTGCATGGGCCCAATGCAGCAATAGAAGATGTTATCACAGAAATAAAAAGTGAGCGTGATATAAGGAAGAGGCCATGAGTTGAGGAATGCAGATGGGTCTAAAAGATGGAGATAACAAGGAAATAAATTCTTTCCAAAAGACTGCAGAAGAATGCACCCATGCTAACACCTTGATTTCAGACTCTGACATTCAGCACTGTAAAAGAATACATTTACATTGCTTTAAGCCTCTAAAATTTTGCTACTTTTCACAACAGCAATAGGAAACTAAAACAATTGTTCTTTCTAATACATCATGCTCCTATCACACTCTGTTCATATCTGTATTAATCTACTTAATACTGTATATAGCAAAATACATTTATATATCTTACTCTTCGAATTCCCAGATCTTCAGATATCCTTAAAGACAAAGTATGTTATTTCTCTCTTTATCTCTGGAACCTGAAGAGTTAAATAAGACTCTATGCATGTTAAATAAATGAATGAATAACCATGATGATAACATTTAGTAAAATATATCTAAACTCCACTCACAAGATGATTGGCCAGTTACTCAACAAATATTTATGAAGAGCTTTGTAGTTGTGAGGCATCGTACTAAGCACACATTAATATTTGAAGACTTCGGCAATACATGTGTGCTAGGCTGTTCTTATATTGCTATAAGGAAATACCTGAGACTGGGTAATTTATAGCGAAAAGAGGTTTAATGGCTTTTGATGTTTTAGGATGTACAGGAAGCATGGTGCCAGGCATCTTCTTGGCTTCTGACAAGGCCTCGGGAAGCCAATAACTATGGTAGAAAGCAAAGGGGGAAAGCAGTAATCACATGGCAAGAGTGGGAGCCAGTGACAGAGAAGATGTCACACTTTCTTAAACAGCCATAACTCGGGAGAACTCACTCACTGGGGTGAGGATGGTGCCAGGCCAGATGGGATCTAAAACACCGCCCACTAGGCCCCACCTCCAACATTGGGGATTATGTTTCAGCATGAGATTTAGAGAGGACACATATCCAAACCACATGAACATCTTGTGGAAACTTCAGTAGCTGAAATTTTGTTACAAGAAGACAGGCTTGATCTTAAGCGAATTAGAATATTGATAATCCTTAAGTATCTATCATTCTATGATTTAAGTTGCAAGTAGGACCAAGTGAAATGATAGTGGAACACTTTCTCACAGTAAATACATTTACCTTGGTTTCCCAAATCATATGTACCGTTTTTTCCTCTCTATATAAGTTTTTCTTTTATACATAAAGATATTTTTGCCTATCATAATGCAAATATTTCAAATAATACTGAACATATTTTTCCTTCTTAGAAGGAAATAATCCAAATCATGTCCATTTTTCCATCCAGACCATAATTCACTATTTTTGGGAAATGTGCTTTGGCCTGAATGTGGCTATTCATGACCGTAAACCTAGACTATGATGAAAAATGTAACCATGCCTGTATGAATGATATACAATGGTAAAGAGAAAGGAGGAAATCAGCAGTTAAGTTTCTAACTGTGGTAGAAAGCAAAGGATAAAAAGCACATTTTGGGGTGGGGATAATAAGAACTTGCTCTTGTGGTAGCATAGATTTCCTATCCAGTTTGTGCAGTTGTCTTCCAAAATCCACAGGGGATTTTTTCCAGAACCCCTGAGGATACCAAAATCTATCTATGCTCAAATCCCTTATATAAAATGGTATTGTATTTGTATATAACATATTCACTTCCTCTGATATGTTTTAAATAATCTTTATATTACTTATAATATCTAATACAAATGCACATGTCATGTAAACAGTAGTTATACTGTATTTTTATATGCATTATTTTTCTTTTTTATATATTTTTGAACTATAGTTTATATATATTACTCTTAACACATTACAACACATAGTTGAATCCACACATGTGGAATCTAGGGATAGGTAGGGTTGACTGAAGTTGTTCCTTCTTCTGAAGAAAAGATTTTTATCCTTGAAAATGGAATACAATTTTTTTTTCCTGGAGTGTGCACTGCTCTATTAATCCACACCTTCAGGCAAAATTATGACCTGGGGATTCTGTTCCAGTCTGAAAATCATGGGTCTCTGCTTGTTGTTCACTGAAAGGTAAACGAATTTGTTTGATTTCAGGGGACTACATACTAGAAATTTCATTCACTTGTGGTCCTTGGTTTTGATTCAGACCTTATGCTAAGTTTGATCTCCTAACATCCTACAGGAATACATGATGGGAATCCAATCAGACTTGCTTAAATATAAAGGGAATTTGCTGGTCCAAATAACTAGAAAATCCAGAGCAAAGCTGGCTTCCAGCAGATCTTGTAAAAACTAAAAAATGTATCAGATCACTTCTTTCTCTATCTCAAACCTCTTCTTGTTACATCTAACTTTTTCTTTTCTTTTCTTTTCTTTTCTTTTCTTTTCTTTCTTAATGCCAAGAAGTTACCACATAGCAAGAAAGATAGTTGCAGGTCCCTCTCTCACCACCTCAGGTCTCATCCATCCTAGAGAAAAACTTCCTGTTTTTCCAAACCTTTGTATATAAAACTGGGAATGATCTCATCTGGATCCTATGTGACTCTTGTGATCACTTCTATAAGCAAGCAGGGCTGGCAGAGGGCTACAAGAGGTGATTAGTTAAAAGAAACTGGCATGCTAAGAGAGAGGGATGAAAAGAAACACATACAGACCAATGGAACAGGATAGAGAGCCCAGAAATAAGGCTACACAAATCATGAAGTCAACAATAACAAGCAATAAGGAAAGTACACCCAAAACAATGAATGGTGCTGGGTTAACTGGCTAGCCATATACAGAATATTAAACCTGGACCCCTGCCATTCACCACCTACAAAAATTAACTTAAGGTGGATTGAAGACTTACACGTTAAGACATAAAACTATAAAACACCTAGTAATGATCTGTAGAGTTCCAAAGCTAATGCAAGACATGTTAGTTCTAACACAGCTGGCTCAAGGGTAAGAGGTCTGATGGAGTCATGAAGTTTGAAATATGCATAAGTCTTTATTAATGGTAAGTATCACAAATGCTAATACCATTAGCATTTTGTTGATTCTGAATTATACGGAAGAGAAACAATGCGTTGTAATGGATATTTTTTGTATTGCTTCTCTGACAGACAGAAATCATAAAACTAATCAATGATTGTGATGAGAAATTAAGTCAGGCAAACAAAAATTATTCCTATTAATTCCAAAAGAAGATAAGGATGCCAGGTAAAGTTACCTCTGAATATTATAATTGTGGCTTTAAGACTAATTATTTTAGTAAGGAGTCCATAGTAATAATCCAAATTTCTGTCATTTGATGGACATTTGAAAATGATGATGAGCCTCTATATTTAAATAGTGATGATGCCTGCATTAATGGAAAGCAATATATACATTATTATTAATTAGGGCTGTTTAATTTTAAGATGTGCAATTTCAATATTTCTAGATATTGAAAATCTTCAATAAAAAGTAACTCTTTCTTAATGAAAGTTCCTAGAAATGAAAATTTCACTTTTTGTTGTCTGATCAATTTACTCTCAGCTATTTTTTACAATGATCACTTGCATAATTTTTGACAGAAATGTATTTCATTGCTATTTGCATAGGTTATATTTGTTTTGTACATTTACATTAAAATTCAATAAAGTAAATTCAATAAATGTTTGTTGAACTGAGTTAGAACACACACACATGTTGGATCTATATGTACACACTCATATTGACTGACTATTCCATTTTGGTTATTAATATTTATCTTAGAGTCAAATCTCTGAATTGGTTGCATTAATTACTAAGTGCAGAACACTGTATATTTAGCAAATAAAGGTGTAATAATTAAATCTTAAAATTATAATAAAATTTATATATTCTTAAGAAATCAGAAATCAAAACCAAGTTGTATCCCACTGTTGGCCTGAAATACCTGCATAAATAATTGTCTTGGAAATATCCAGCCTTTTTATCTCATTTGAAAGGTCACTTATACTAGGTACTTTGTTAAAGTACCTAGTATACATTTTATTGAAGCCTGTGTAGTATGTTTTATATTATGCCCCATATAACATTTTAGTATGTGGATTTTAGAGGTCCTATTCCTCATCAGATGTCTTCAAATTTGTTTGAGGTTGCAGTGCATCAGTCAATTGTAAGTGTATTTTGAATTTCTTACTATGCAATAGCATCAATAAAGGCAATAAGCAATGGTTTCAGTTTTATAGAACTTTAATTTCATATTATATGGTCAGAATAAAGATGAAAATAACTCCTAAGTATATAATAGGGGAAGAACTATCTACATTCTAAAATTTCAGAGATAGACATTCAGTTTTAACAATTTGATAATGCTCTTTATCAACATGTGATTTCTGTAATTGCTGAAGAAACAGTATTTTAGTTTTGACATTTAATTCCTGAGATAAGGCAGAAAGATGGGCACTGTGGGAGAAGGCAAATCAGCTAGGGCGTGCAGAACCTGAGGAATGACCTAGTAGTGAGTTATCTGAGGTTTTCTTTTTTGCTTTTGTTTGTTTTAATTCCACCTGCAATCAGGAAACAAAAATAGGCACAAATAAAAAGTCCGAGAAGCCTCTTCTCTAGCCAAAGGATGGTGAAAAGGGCATCTAAGCAAGACAGAAACGTCCTAACTATACCTGCTTTATTCCAAGTGAGCAATCTGAAAAGTCATGGCCCCACCCCTTTCCATTTCGCTCTAAGCCACTGGAAACAAAAGCAGAGCGCTGCCCCATCCCATCCCTGCAGCATCGTAGTGGCACCACTTTTCTTCCCCACTGGGAACTGCAAGTTCGGAGACTATAGGCAGAGCCAGACTTCTGTTCTTGTCCCAAATAATGAGGCAGTGATGCCCTCTCCCTTTGCAACTAGACAGTGGAAGAAGAACCATGGAGAGAACAGAGTTACATAAAGTGATTTTGCAAATCTCTGTATGAAATCCTGGACAGAACTCCAAGCAGCTCATTTGTGCAAGCCAGAAACAGCATAGCAAAGGTTTGATAACTGAACTTCAGTGTGGAATACTACTCAGGTTTGAGATTATAGCCTGGGTAGAATACAAATGGACAGACTAGAATAACATGGTAAAGGCTTGAAAAACTAAACTTCCATTTGAACAATCTAGTAACCTACTAAAGTGATCATGATGTGTGTTCTGTCGACTGCCTAATAGAATATTTAAATAGAAAAGAGAATCTTATAACATACTTATAATCTACCACATGCAATTCAAAATTCCTCGTTATGCCAACAATCAGGAAAATTCCAACTCAAATGAGAAAAGACAATTAACAGACCCAAACACCATGTAAACACAAATTATCAAACAAGGAATTTAAACTAGTTATTATTAAATTTCTCCAGCAACCAATTATAAACATGTTTAAAACAAATAAAAAATGAAGTATTATTATCAAGGAAATAGAAAATATAAGAAAAAACGGGAATTTCAAAACTGAAAAATACAATAATCAAAAAAAGAAAAAAAGAAAAAGAAAATGCCTCACAGGATGAAATCAATAGTAGAACTGAGATGACAGAGGAAATAGTGAAATGGAGGATAGATCAATTAAGAGTACTCAATGTGAATAACAGAGATAAACTGATTGAAAGAAAAAACAAACAGAATGTTCAAGACCTCAGAGACAATAATAAAAGATCTAATATGATGTTACCTGAGACCTAAAAAGAGAAGATTCATAGTGTGGGTTTGAAAAAATACTTGAAAAGATATGGCTGAAAGCATTCCTTATTTAGGAAATGACATAAATCTCCAGATTCAAGAAAAGAAAAGAACCCTGAACAAAAGAAATCTACCCCTCCTGACACATCATAATCAAATTATAAAAATGTATGAATTTATGAAAACTAAAGACAAAGAAAAATGTTGAAAGCATCAAGTGATTTTTTTATCAGAGACCATGGAGACCAGTGGGAAATGGCACAGCATTTTCAAGTACCAAGAAAATAACTGTCAACACAGAATTTAATATTTAGCAAAAATTTTCTTCAGAATTAATATGGAATAAAGACCTTCTCAAATGCAGAAAAATTAAGATAATTTATCAACTCCTCTAAAAGAATAACTAAAGGATGTTTTTTGGACAGAAAAAAAATAATGAGAAGAAATTTAGAACAATGATAATTTTTTAAAAGCACTATTCTTCTGTTAAGTATTTTAAATTGTGTTACAGATAAAAGAAAATTTATAAATTATCTGCTGTGGCTAATATATAGAGAGATAATATGTGAGACTGCCATATCATAAAAACCGTAAAGGGATCTAAAATATGAAAAGCTTTTAATATTCTACTTGAAGTGGCAAAATGCCGATACTAGTGCATTGTGTTAAGTTATAAACATATTCTATGTATGTATTATATAGTAGCAGAGGAACCACTAAAAACTACACGAAATGACAATGCAAAAGTTGATAGATCAGGGTTTCTGAACAGTGACAGTATTGACATATTGAGCTGAGTAATCTTTTTTTGTGTCTGAGTGTCCTTTGCACTTAATGTATCTTAAATGCAAGATATTTAGCAGAAGGTAATTGGGAGAAGATTGATAGAATTATTGGAAGTAAATGTTTACATGTAGTTTGCCTGAGAAAAATGGAGAAAGAGACAACTGTCAAGATGCCCCTTGGTGTTGAAATAAATCTCAAAGGCTAGCATCACAAGAGTCTGAATTTGCTTGGCTTTATCTGGGAATACTTTTTGTCCCATAGGATTGTTCAGAAAAATAGAGCAATCAGCCAGGAATTAGGGGAGCTTAAGAGATGGGCATCATTAATGAAAAAAGTAATGAAAAAGAGCCCTTCTAAAATCACAATTATCCCATGGTGACTGTGAACACATCAAAGACTGTGCTCCTGCAAACTAATATTAGAGGCTTCTAACAATCAAGGTGGGATAGAGAAGAATGTTGTTAATAGACTTTATTGAAATAGTTCAGCCAGTAACTAAACAAGTAGACAAGCTCCAGTGTAGAACCCAGTACCAAGTTGTTACAATATATTAACTAAAATGTCTAGTTTCTAACAGAAAGTTATGAGACATTCAAAGAAACAAGTAAAATCTCTGCATTTGAAAAACAGCAGACAACAGAAAATTCCTTTGAGTGGCACCAGATGTCAGTTTTAACAGAGACTTCAAAGTCATCCTTACTACTATGTCCAAAGAATTAAAAGAAAATATAAGCAAAGAAGAGAAAGAAATAATAATGTCAATATTGCATCAAATAGACAGTATCAAAAATGAGATCAAATTTATGAGAAGATACAAAAATTCTGGAGTTTGAAAATACAGTAAGTTAAAAAATGTATTAGAAAGACTCAGTAGATTTGAACTGAGTAAAGAAAGATTAGTGAACTTGAAGATAGATTGATAGAGGTAATATAATCCAAAAAACAGAGAAAATAATGATAATGAACAGACTCAGAGAAATGTAGAACAGGATAAAGCATACCAACATACATGTCATGGTAGTACCAGAAGAAGAGGAGAAAGAGAAAAGAGGGACAGAGAACATATATGAGAAACCATATGGCTAGTCTATACATGTAGTAACCTCAATGAACTCCAAATAGGATAAATGCAAAGAGATACACAGACAGACATATTACAGGGAGTAAATCTTGTAATCTGAAAAGAAAAATAACTAGTTATCATCAGTGTACTTGATATTTTTTTTAGCAGACCAGTGGAGGCCAGAAGGCAATGGGATAAAGATTAAAGGAAGAACTAATACCAACTCTTCACAAACTCTTCCAAAAATAGAACAGTAGAGAGCATGTCTAAATACATTCTATGATGTTGATATCCTGATACTGAAACTAAAGACATTATAAGAAAACTAAAGATATACTTCTCTTAAGAATACAGATGTAAAAGTCCTCACAAAATACTAGCAAACCAAATTCAACAACATATAAATATGCACTGTAACCAAGTGGCATATTAGTCAAGGAATGCAAGGTTGATAACTTTCAGCAATCACTAACATGATACACCAGACAAACAAACAAAAGCCATGCAATTGTCTTAAAAGATTCAGAAAATGCATGAAGAAGACAACACTCTTTTGGGACCAAAACACCAAAGAAACTGGGAATTGAAGGAAATTTCTTTAACCTAATAAAGTACATCTACATAAAACAAACAAAACTAAAGCTAATGCCACGCTTAATTGGAAGAGAATGAATGCTTTCCTCCTAAGATCAAAAAAATACAAGGATGTCTGTTCTTGCCACTTTTATCAACATTGTACTAGAGTTTCTAGTCAGGGCAATTAAGCAAGAATGTAAATAAAATGCTTTCCATTGGAAAGAAACATGTAAAACTAGCTCTATTTGTAAATTACATAATGTTACATATAAAAAATTTTAAAGAACCAACTAAAAAACTATTAGAATTAATAAGTGACTTCAACAATATTATAGGATATAATAGACAAAAGAAATTATATACAAGATTATAAAATATCATATAAAATATGATTATTATAAGATATAAGATAAATATACAAAAATTAATTGTATTATTACATACTTGCAGTGAACAATCCTAAAACAAAATTAAGAAAACGATTCCATTTATAGTAGGACAAGTGAGGGTAAAATACATAGGAATAAATTTAGCAAAGAGGTTCAAAATTTAAACTCTGAAAAGAACAAAATATTGATGAAATAATTGGATAACTTTTAAATAAATAAGAAAGTACCTAATCACAGATCAGAAGACTTAACTTTGTTAAAATGGCAAAACACTTCAAATTAATCTACAGACTCAATGTAATATCTAACAGAGTCCTAGTTTTTTGTTGTTTTTTTTTTGTAGGAATCTTCAAGTTGATTCTGAAATCCACATTCTGTTAGAATGTAACAAGAAAAGCAAAAGTAATCTTGAAAAAGAACAACAATGGAAGGCTTACACTTCGTGATCTCAAAGTTATACACAGGAAAGCTACAGTAATCAAGATAGTGTGGCACTGACATAATGATAAAAACGCAAATCAATGGAATGGAATTTGGAGTCCAGAAATAAATCTTTTTGTCTATAGTCAACTGATTTTCAGTGAGGGTAGCAAATATAATTTCAAGAGAAACATTTTCAATAAATAGCCCTAGGACAATCAGCCCACTGCCCAAAATGGAAACATCTAAGGTTCTTTACCTCATACTATATATAAAAATTCACTCAATGGGTACAAGACCTACATATAAAGCCTAAAACTATTAGAAAAAAAATAGAGGTAAGTGTAAATCTGCAGGACTTCATATATCTGTTAAGAGATTTCTACTTATAAAAGAACTTTCAAAACTTCATAAAAGGTAAGTAATCCAGCTAAAAATGCGGAAAAATTTGAATAAACATCTTCAAAGAAGTTATGCAAATGGCCAGAAAGCACATGAAAGAGATGCTCAACATCAGTAGTCATTAAGAAATAGAAATCAAAATCACAATAAGAGACATCTTCACACCCAGTTTGATGACCTTAATAACAATAATAATAATAATAAGCATTGGCTAATATGTACAGAAATTGGAATTTTCATACATTACTGGTAGAAATGTAAAATTGTTGAGCCACCATAGCAAATAGTTTGGCAGTTTGACAATTTCTCAAAAAGTTAAATGTAGGACCACTATATGATACTCCAATTCCATTACCAGTTATTTACCCCAAATAATTAAAAACAGGTACTGAAACATGTACATATATTTTCATACCAGCATTATTAACATTAGCTAAAAGCAGAACCAACACAAATACCCATCAACGAATGAATGGATAATGTGGTATATCTATACAATATTATTCAATGATAAAAATGAATGGAGTACTGATACATGCTGTAATATGAACGAACCTTAATAACATTATGCTAATTGGAAGAAGCCAGACACAAAAGGTTACCAACTGTATAGTTAACATTCATATGAAATGTCTAGAATAGATTAATCTGTACATAAAAAGAATAGAAAATGAGAAGAAATTACATCAGGGGGTTTTATTCTAGAGTGATAGAAATGCTTTGGAATTAGAGAGAGGTGGTATTTCAACCACTGCAGAAATCATGGAATTTCTACCAAAAATATTTTGGGATTTTATTGGTCTGAGAAAAATGAGAGAGGGTCCTGTATGTGGTGAGAGCAAGGAATTTAAGGTTCAGGTCAATACTACAGATAGATCCAGGTCAAGACTGGAGAAACTTCCAGGATGGCACACTCCCAGTGAAGAGCGAAGTCTTCACTTCAAATTCACTTAAAGGGAAAACCTAAGCTAATTAGACAGTAAGTTTAGTTCTTTATACAGAAGAAATTCTTAAATTTCTGAGCTTTTTATAAAACTTATTAATGTATATTTCAGCTTAATGAAAGTAAAGCAAGACCCTATTATTACTTGCTTGTTATTGCTCCCTGTGCCTTTTGTGTTGTATTTAAGCAACCATTGCCAAATCATACGTCACAAAGCTTTTCTGCTATGTTCTCAAAAGTTTTATAGTTTAAGCTTTTACATTTAAGGTCTTTGATCCATTTTGAGTTCATTTTGCATGATATAAAAGTCTAACTTCATTTTTTTGAATATGGACATACAGTTATCCCAATATAATTGGTCAAAAACATTGTCCTTTTCCCATTGATTGGACTTGGAAAATTTGTTTTAAATCGATTGGTCACAGATATCTATTTGAATTCTGAATTCTTTGGATTCTGAATTCTATTTGATTGTTCTATATATCTAGCCAAATGCTACTACCACATGGTTTGATTACTACAGGGAGTCTTAAAATCAGGTAATATGTGTCCTATCACTTTGTTCTTCAAGATTATTCGGACTATTCTTAGTCTGTTTGTGCTGCTATATCAGAAAAACATAGACTGGATAATGCATGAAGAATATAAATTTATTTCTCACAGTTCTGGAAGCTGGAAAGTCCAAGATCATGGCACTGGTAATGTTTGGTGTTCTTGTGGGGGGCTGCTCTCTCCTTCTGAGATGGTGCCTAGATGCTGCATTATTTGGAGGGGAGAAACACCATGTACTCACATGGCAGAAGGTGGAAGGGTAAAAGGACCAAAGACTGCATGAAATCTTGTTATTTGGCTTTAAACTCATTCACAAAGGAGGAGCCCTCATGGCCTAATCATCCTTAAAGGCCCCACCTCCTAATGTTATCACATTAGTAATGTCTATGTTTTAGAGGGGACACTTTCACACCATAGCAGGTCCATTGCAATTGCATATAAATTTAGGGATAGATTTTTTCATTTCTGTAAAAACGGGCTTGTTCTGATTTCAATAGGGATTGAATTAATTCTGCAGACTACTTTGTGTAGTATTGAAATCTTAACAATGTTAATTCTTTCTAACCATCAAACAGTGCGTTTTTCCATTTACTTAGTTAAAAAAAAATTCTGTAATGTTTTGTATTTTCATTGTACAAGTCTTTTTGACAACTTTGTTAAATTTGATCCTACATATTTTATTCTTCTACATGCTATTGCAAATTAAACTACCTAAAATTTTTTTCTTTAATTATTTTGGTATATAAAATCACAGCCAATTTTTCTGTGCATATAAAATCACAGCCAATTTTTCTTATACCCTGAAATTTTCCTAAATTTATTAGCTCTAGTAGTTTTCTTGTGGATTCCTTGGAATTTTTTATGTACAGATTATTCTATCTAAAAATTGAGATACTTGTACCTCTTTGTTTCTCATTTGGATGCCACTTATTTATTATTCTTTTGTAACCACCCTATGGATTCACCTTGCCTGCTGCCTAGGCAGAATCAACATATCAAGACAGGGGAATTGCAATGGAGAAAGAGTAGTTGACGCAGAGCCAGCTGTGGAGGAAAGGCTGTGTAGGAGAACAGAGTTTTGTTATTACTCAAATCAGTTTCCCAAGCATTACAGCAAATATTTTAGAGACGGAGTCTTACTCTGTCATCTAGGTTGTAATACAATGGTGCAATCACATCTCATTGCAGCTTCAAACTCCTGGGCTCAAGTGATTGTCCTACCTCAGTCTCTCAAGTCGCCAGGATTACAAGCATGAGTCACCATGCTAGACTAATTTTTTTTCATAGAAATAATGTCTCACTATGTTGCCTAGTGCCTATCTTGAACTTCTAGCATCAAATGATCCTCCTGCCGTAGCCTCCCAAAGCACTGAGATTACAAGCGTGAGCCACCATGCTTGGTCTGCTTTATTTCAATTATAAATGGTATTTTTACTTCAATTTTTTAATTGCTGTTATATAGGAAAGAAATTGACTGGTGTATTAAACTTAACTCCTGAGACATTCCTAAATTCATTTATTAGTCCAGGATATTTTTTTTGCAGTGTTTTGTGGGCAGTTTCTACAAGGACAATAATATCACTTGCAAATAAAAACAGTTTATTTCCTTCTTTCTAATTAGCAAGCCTCTTCTTTCCTTTGTAAAATTTATTTTACTAGCTAAGATTTCCAGTAAGATGTTGAATAGGAGTGGTGAGAGAGGATATCATTAACCTCTTCTCTATCTTATAAGGCAAGTGTTGAGTCTCACCATTAAGTATGATGTTAGCTGAAGGTATTTTATATTTGTCTTTTAATGATGTAAGGAAGTTCCCTTTTATTCCTACTTATGCTGAGTGGTGATTGAACTTTGTCAAATGCTTTTTTTGCAACTGTTTATATAAACATATGTTTTTCATGTTAATCTTTCGATATGATCCTTTACATTGATTATTGTATGTTGAAGAAGACTTGCAATCTTTTAACGAATCTTAATTGTGAGGTAATATATTTTCCTTTAAATCTATTTCTGCATTCAGTTACAATCAAAGAAAGTATTCTGTGTGACTTCAATTTTCTTGAATCTATTAAGATTTGTTTTAGGACCCAAAATATGGCTTATCTTGGTGAATATTTCATTAATAATCTTTTAAAGAAATTTAAACATTTTATTTAAAGTTAGATTTACCCGCATGGTTACTATTGCTAGTTTCTTCTATCTTTTTTGTGGATTCAATATTTTCATTTATTATCATTTTACCTATTCCTGAAGGAATTTTTTTTAATAGTTGTTAAGGTGCAGGTCCACTGGTGATGAATGCTTTTATCTATAGATTATTTGAAAAAGTTTTTATTTTGTCTACATTTTTGAAAGGTGTTTTTGCTACTTACAGAATTATAAACTTAACTGTTTCCTTTCAATACTCTAAATATATTACTTCAACATCTTTTGGCTTCAGCTGTTTCTGATGAGAAATCTGTCTTCCTTATCTGTGTTTCTCTACATGTAACATGTCTTTTAACTTTGGCAGCTGTTAAGATTTTTTTATATCACTACTTTTAAATAATTTGCTTATGATATGCTCTGGTATAGTTTTCTTGTTTTTTATTTGGAGTGTGTTGACGTCTCAAATGTGAGTTCATAGGTTTCATCATATTTACAGTATATTAATTCTTTATTGAAAAAAATTATACTTTTTCTCCTTATGGTCTCCACTTACAAATAGGCAACTGAAAGTTGTCCCATAGCTCACTCATGTCTCATTTATTTTGTTTGTTTCATCTGTTTTCTTTCTGTATTTTATTTTGATTAGTTTTTGTTTATGAATCTTTGAGTTCCCTAGTTTTATGTAGTCTATCTGCTGTGGTCTCTGTCTGCTATTAATCTCATTGGTAAGGTTTTTTTTTTTTTCTTAATTACAGATGTAGTTTTTATGCCAAAATTTAGATTGACTTTTTATTATATCTGTTATATATCTGCTTATGTTCAAGTTTCCTCTAGCTTCTTGAACATATAAAATCCAGTTGTAGAATTGTTTTAATATCCTTTTCTACAAATTCACACTTTGTTTTTATTTTGGCATCATTTTATATTGATTTCTTATTCTTACCATTACAAGTCTGTTTTTTAAAAATTGTTTTTTCATGTCTTGTAACTTTTCATTGGATGCTAAACATTGTATATTTTACAATATTGTATACTCAATTTTTAAAATTCCTAGAAATGTTCTTCATTTTTGTTTTTAGTAGTTTAAGTTGCCAAAATCAAATCAATTCTTTTCAGTATTGTTTTTAAACATTTTTAATGTAATACCAGAGGAATACAGTATAGGACTAATTTTCAATCCTCTACCCAATGTCCCACGAATTTTGAAGACTTTAACTCTGGCTAGTGGGAAAATGAATTATTCCAACTATGTGTGAGTTTCAGGGATTTTTCCCTCCCACCATTTAAGTGGTTCTTTCCTGTACCTTGGATAGTTTCCTCATTTGCTTATGCTGATCAGTCCTCAGCTAAAAACTAGAGTGGGCCCTCTGCAGATCTCTCAGGTTTCTTTCCATACAATTTTTCCTCTCTGCAATTCTGCTCTGCAAACTCTATTTATCTTGGCTTATCCAGACTCCCAACTCTGTTTCTGCATCTCAGGGATATCACCAGGCTCCAGCTGGGTTTTTATTCCCTGGTGCATGGTATTCAAATTCTTCAGACAATAAACTGAGGCAAATATAGGGGTCAACTCATTTTTCTTTTCTCTTTCAGATATGACTCTATCTTGTCTGATGTACAATGTATTGAACACTTCATTTTATTTTTTACAGCCTTTTTGTTGTTTTTACACAGGAAGACAAATACAATTCCTGCTACTCCATCTTGTATGGAAGCAGAATCTCTATGCTAATTTTTTATTACCCCAATCATGACGTGAAGCCATCGTGTTTATATTTCTATAATTCTTTTCAGATATCCTTGTATTATTTTTATGGTATGTCAAATAACTTTTTAATGCATTATTGGGATGAATTTCCTCATATTCTTTTGCTGACTAGCAGAGCTAAAAATTTTTTTCCAGCTATTTCAAGCAGTTGGAGTAATCTGCTTTTATTCTGTCTAGAGAATGAAATTAGTCTTTCCCTCAAATTTCAGGCATCACAAGAGAATGTAAATCTTAAGAGTATCTATTAAAAGTTTTCAACACAGTAAAATAGAGAATATCTTAAAACTAAAGAAGCCCAGGGCCTTTGTCAGTGTGCCTTACAATTCACTGTCCTATCCAGCATCCAGCCTGCTATGTGGCATGGTGAGCTTTTTTAATGTGATCATCAAAAGGGAAGAGCCATTTATCCTATCATTTTAAAAACTAAAACCAAGCCTCAAGTAGGCCAACAAATAAGTATTTTGTTGTTCTTTAAGCAGTTATAAAACTATCTCAAGTCATTATTCCTTGTCCCTATTAAACTATTTCATAATAATTGATGTTGGAATATGAATCTTCTGGAAAAGAGCAGGTTGCAACTTAAAATACAAATGAAACCATCATGTAGTACTTGACACCATCAGAACATTTTCCAAAATTCTGTTAGGGCTGTGTATGCATCAGTCTAGATCTTTCCATGACTTTGCCAAAGCCCTTAAGTCCTCAGGGTCTATCTGATATTCTGTAAATATCAATTACGAACTTCTAAAATTCCCTAAAGGCAAACAATAATTTATAGGTGCAAGTTAGTCTAAATCCAAATTTAAAAAAAAATATTCAAACAGAAAGAATCTGTTTAAATGTAAACTTATAAATAGACTAATGTAAATTTTTATTAATATACAATTAATTTAAGATCTATTCTCTTCCATGGCTCCTCAATATACATAAATATTTTATACCATTGTCTCTTACTTGACTATTAGAATCAAAATGTTATTCCTCAGTAGGGTCAAATTTAAGTAAAATTTGTACAGAAATTTGTTTTAATAAGTTTTATTTCTATCCATCTAAATTTATCACAATATTTCCTGTATTACTTTTCTGATAAAAATTATTAAAAAGAAAGTATGTCACTTAATTTTTTGGTTCATGGAATATTATGATAGTAGCAATTCATCTTAAATATCTACACTTGTTGATGAATACAATGATCATTATAATATATTTTCCAGATATGGAAACTTTGTTGAAAGCAAAAGAGGGTGTTACTAATTGTACAAGAACATAAACTGGGACAAAATACCATAAGCGATAGCAATCACTATTTGATTTTTGTTTCTTTATCTTACTTTTAAAACCAAAACATTATTTTAAACTAACTAAGAACCAGTTGATCTGATCTCCATGGATTTACTTCCTCTACTCTTTGTTCTCTAGCACTTAGTGACACCTACAGAGTTGTCCCCAGCTTCTCTTTGAAGACAGAAATATATTAATATAAATAGATTATTTTGGTATGGAGTTATAATATAGTCATTTTAAACATTCAAATAAATTAGAAAAAATGGAGAATTTTAAGAAAAATTCTTTTGTCGCTAGGATTTCATTTACCAGCAACTCAATGATAAAACCTGTAAGTCAAATTTATTTTTAAGTTGTTATTATGAATTGTTTATTAATATAGGTGATACTAAAATTTCAAAATGGCCTTCCTTAACAAGCCAGAGTAAATTTTTTACTGAAAATAAAAGTAACTAACTAAATATTGCTGTCCCAATGTATTTTACGATTTCTCATGCTCAAGTAATTTAAACTCAAAAAGTACTTGAAGAATAACGGTGGTTAACACTGTTTCCTTTCTAGAATATACACTTGACTTGAGATAGCAGATAACCTTGGAAATATTGTGTTGTGTATATTTAATGCCAGTTTGGTACATTCCATGGTATTATTAGTGTAATGGTAAATAAGATATTTTCTCATAATAATTCCTTAGGACTCTCACAACTTTTTATGTCCAAAGATCTGGAAACAAATGTATTGGCAATTCACCTTCTATTTATTTCTTACATTTTCAAAATGGCATTCTTCACTAGCTAGCCTCAGGGTGCAAATGTAATAAGTTCAAAAAATGCAATAAATTAAAATGCTTCAGAAAACAGCTTAGATAAATATTAGAACAGCATGAAAAGAATCATTAAAATGTGAATATCTATTACATCTTGCTGCATCACTGCATATAAGAATCGGGGGACATTTTGGGGGATAATCTATATGGTCAACACACAGATAATTTATCAGTTTCTAGCTGGTAGTCAGTAAGTGCATTTGGGTAATAAATAATTATATAAGCACATTCTTTAACATTTAAAAATAGAAATTGGAAGGGAAGAAGTTTTATATGTGCCTTAGTTACCCTAAACAAATTCATACCCTAGTATTCAAAGGAACTGAAATGTTGATTTGTATCAGAAAATATTTTATTTCAGTTAAATTTCAATTAAATATTTCATTACAGTTAAATTTAAAATATTGGAATATTTTATGTCATTAGTTTTACTTAAGGTAAAATAGCAGGAATAATAATCTGTTTGTGTGATTTTATACTTTTAATAACATGTCTTAAAAGATACAAGTAAAAAAATAATACTATAGTGAACAGCACAAAATTTATTGATTAAAAGCAGAAATAATCAAATATATGATGGAGAAATTATAAGAAGCAAAGAGACTTTGTATAGAAAAATTTTAACTGACTAACCCATTAAAATATTTCTATTTTAGATTATAAGTATATCTCAAAATTAATGTATATAGTTTGATATAACAGTTCACCACTTCTCTCACATAATTGGGGTGCTATGTTTCCAAAACTGTGCTCTAATTCTTCTCCATATTAGGTCTGCATTATAACACTTGCACTTTCTCTTTGAAACGTTAATCTCCCCACTAATAATGATTTTTGTCATTGTTACTTCACTGGAGTGCAAGCTAAATGAGCATATGTCTATCATTCTTGCTCACAACTATATTATAATGATTAGAGAATATCTGAGTATATGTAATTTCAATTAAGATTAATTGAATAAATATTCAGCTTGCAATGGGGCTTAGAGATCCTGGAGCTCCTTTGTTGCACAATGTAATAATCTCCTTGAACACCCTCTTTTCTTTCTTATTGTAAAATGCTAGAGTATCCAAAGAGGAGATCATCACCAAGATGGGAAGAGAGAAATGAGCATTTGAAAAAACTTGTAGAGTAAGATAGCAGACTCAAAATCTAGGAAATCCCATATTCAAAACATTTGAAAGGAAAGACAGGATTCTTTCATTCTGTAGCCAATAATACTAATTTAAAAAAATAATAATAATCAAAGGAGGGAATCAAAAGGCAAATGTTGCCTAAGACAAGATTCAGGAAAATTAGGCTATTTTTTTTCTTGGAGAAAATTGTCTGGGTAATGGTGTTGAAATGTTTTATTAATATACTTTTTATAAAACAGCCATTAGAAACCTGTTTTCAGTTGATTACTGGTACCCTACGACTTGGTGTTGCTGTGGCTGTCTGTCCCAGTGTCTGCAAGATCTTTACTGGCACTGTGGTAGAATCAGCACTGGATATAAAGGATATAAAAACACCGGATAAAAGGACCTCTAGACCTATTAAAGCAAGTTAGGGATGTCATTTGCAGATTAAAATATAAGAAGTAAATCCCACTTTTAAGCACAGACTTCACTATACAAATTGGAGGAAACCATATCACTCACAGAAAGATTAAAATGCTGCCTGTAGGTGTTCTATAAACTGAGCCATTCTTCATTTGAATATATCAGTCTTCTAAGTATGAAATGATCTTGTCTTCTCTAAAACTCTGATAAATATCAGATCTATCATTCAGTCTAATTTATATTTGCTTTGATAAAACTTAAGACTTCTTCAGTCTATGTGGGGCTCTTTAATTTAACTTGGGGTTTGTGCTACTGAGGAGAGGAAAGATTCCAGAAATTTGAACATCCTATAGTACATAGAGCTGCTTTTAGGCAGCCAAAGCTCTTCTAAGGGTGATTTGACAATTCTTTCATTGAAGCCTCAATTTTAAATGACTTAATTAGATTGTATTTTATATTTCATCTTAGTAAGAACAAACAAACAAAATATTGGCTTGTGATAGCCTCTCATGGAGAATGCAGTGTTAGTAGAAAGACTATTGGAACCATTTATACTTTAAACATTTAACATTATTATGTGTTTTTTGAAGTATATCCATGCCAAAAAAAAAAATCCCCAAAAGACTGAATAAAGCAAATCAAATAATATGAAAAGCAACTGAACTAGATTGTATGTTCAAAAATTATAAGAATATTAAAAAGTGTTATATGCAACTTCTATTCACCTGTATAATATATTTAATTTATATTAAAATATAGTACTAATGAAAAATTAGGGAAAGAAAACAAAAGAAAAACCAGAATAACCATTTGCACACATTTATAAGTATGAGTATATATATCCAACATGTCTTTGGTATTTATATTTCAGAAAAACACATAAAAACTTGAGCTATTTTTATTCCTGCATTGGTCTCATTTCTACAAGTCCCTAAAGTATTTTCAAAATCTTACCTGTGAATTTATAAAGTGGTAAACAATCAACCATAAAAAGCTGAATTTAAGAGGCATATGCCAGCATTGCCATGCCCCTAACAAGTTCATGTACTCTCCATGAGATGTCAAGTGCACCTTCCTCATCTCCTCTCTGTCCCCTGTGCACAGGAGCATGCTCTGCTCACTCATAGGTCAGGCTGGGAGTTTCAGGAGGTAGGACTGTTAACAATTCTGGGATCAGCCCCCAAACAGTGAGGAATAGCAATTTGTGAATAGATACAATATCTTCCTCACCCTTTAGTTGAAATTACTCTGAGATACTCTCCCTTGTCTCCCAAAAGTCCCCCTCCAAATGGCACCTCAGTTAATGACAACTGGTTTTTTGACAGCTC
Source organism: Saimiri boliviensis (assembly GCF_048565385.1). Classification (NCBI taxonomy): domain Eukaryota; kingdom Metazoa; phylum Chordata; class Mammalia; order Primates; family Cebidae; genus Saimiri; species Saimiri boliviensis. The sequence continues at coordinate 225,190,756 of NC_133450.1, read as the reverse complement.
CAGCTTGCTTGCTTTCTCTGTCTCACTAGACCATTGACCTGCTGGTGCTTCCCTAATACTCCCAAATAAACAGTTTTTTCTCATATCCTTATTTCAGGGTTTACTTCTAGGAAGAACCCAAAGTTTTATGGAAATGTGATCATCTGAGAAAGTAAAGGTGGGAGAAGCTAGAGAAGAAATAACGAGACAGGAATAGCTGCAAAGTGAAGAAATGGCCAAGTTAAAATATAATATTAATGAAAAATTAAGGAAAGAAAAAAGAAAAACCTTTATAAGAAGAGAAAAGATGCTATGGAGGCAAGCAAAAAAGGGAAGGCAAAAGTGATAATAAATTAGATTTAAAATAAAAAAGCAGGAGAGAGAGAGAGTAAAAAGTTAGGGGAAAAAAGCAGAACAAAATTATTTTTTACTAATTTCTTCCATCTGGTCATCCTATTATCCTGGCCAGGAAGCTGGGTAATCCAAACTACTGTGGTCACTGAGAAGCTGGAAGAGATCACAAGAAGAACTCACACTCACAGAGTTCTTTGGGCAGCCTAAGGACAGGCATCAGGTATGAAAGAGAATGCAAGCTTCAAATCAGAAATGCATGTTTAATATGTACGTCAAAGAAATAAGGAGTCAGTGTACAGAGAACCAAAGAAGATGAACATGAGGGCGATCCAATCAACATGACTGCATAAATAATATAGCCTATGCAAATCTCAGAAGAACTGGCTAATGAGCCTCACTTAACTTTAATTTCCATGTAAAAACAAAACAAAACAAAAAAACCTGCATCTCTTGTTCTTCCAAGTGGACATTTGTTTTTCTTACTCTTAGGGAGTTGGTAAGAATAGAATTACAGAGTCTTAAAGAAAATATATGACTACATTCATAAGAAGCTACCTATCAGTTTTCCAAAATTATTACACCATTTTACACTCCAGCCAGAAATGTATGAGAGTTCCAGATGCTCCACATCTGCACCAACATTTGATGTTGTTAGTTTTTAAACTATAAGTATAGTAGTGGGTGCAAAGTGATGTTTTACAATATAAATGTTAAATATAACATTTGCATGTTGAGAACATTTTGTGTCTGTAAGCCACTTATATATCCTATTTTATGAAGTGTTTATTCAAAAGTTTCCTTCTTTCTTATTGTTTTCCTCTTCTGTTTGGCAAGAAGTTCTAGGCCTGTGATGATAAAGCAAATCTTGTTCATTAAAAACCACAGGAAATGTTTTTTTTCAAAGGAAACCATAGAGTACTGAAATTACATTTATACTTTACTTGATATAAAAGAATTTCAAATGTAAAATAGGTTTATTGCAGATGCACAGTGCTTTTAAAGTTTTTAAGAATTGTCTAATGTATGTATTGGTAACAACCTAGAAATAAATTCTTGCATAATTTCTAGCTTCCCAGGGGCCTGATTTAGTAGCGATTTTGTCTTCATCTGACAAGATGAGCAAATCTTAAGTGTTATTTCTTATCTCTTTCTCAAATTTAACAGAGAGCTATATTATCCAAACTCCAGTGCCTTTGTGAGTCTTAAACATGTGTTGTTTATTACTTCTTTAATAACAAACAAACTCACTACCCCATGATTATACTATCAGCATAACTATAGTTATTTTATTTAAATTGTGTTGGCCCTAAACATCACATATTATGAAAATATTAGAATAAGAAATGTTACATAAAGTATACTCTAAAGAGTAATGTTACTTTTATATACAGCTTACAGTTTTCTAACAGCTTTCCAAAAGTATACCAGGATGATATGGTTTCGGTGTGTCCCCATCCAACTCTCATCTTGAATTGTAGCTCCCATTATTCTCATGTGTTGTGGGAGGGAGACACGGGGGAGATAATTGAATCATGGTGGCTCTTTCCCCCATACTGTTCTTGTGGTAGTGAATTAAGTCTCACAATATCTGATGATTTTGTAAGGGGAAACCCCTTTCGCTTGGCTCTCATTCTTTTTGCTCGATGCCATGTAAGATGTGCCTTTCGCTTTCTGCCAGGATTGTGAGGCCTCCCCAGCCATGTGGAACTGAGAGTCCATTAAACCATCTTTCCTTTATAAATGACCCAATCTCAGCTATCTCTTTATTAGCAATGTGAAAACTATTGTGCAGGATATAAAATCTCATATATCTCATTACATTCTAGTCAACATTGAATTGAAGAACTAGAGTCATGGGATTTTAGATCAATTGAACCCAAAGGATTCTTCAGCATATTGCTTAAGTATTTGATATTTGCTTATCAATGAACTTGGTAGACACATTTACTGATACATTTAGGTAAATACAATTTTTAAATAATTAATGACTCTTAGCTTTATCTTGATATTCAAGTAACAACTTCATATTAGTGAAAGAGACAATAGTTTACATTTTTAATCAATGGGTCACTTTTGAGCCAAAATCAAGTTCGAACCTATAGAATATTACCAAAAGAAGACAAATGAAAAATGCATATTTCACAAACTTAGGCAGTAAGTGTAATTCATATAAAAATATGTTTCAAATGCAAATTACAATTTATGTTTACATTGAGATGAAGTTAATGTCAAAGTTTTTAAAGCATGTGCCCAACCCTTAAGAAATTGGTGATTTAAGAAAATAATGGAATTTCTTTGTAAATATTTTGAGTTTTATATTTTAAAACTTTTGCAATGCACAGGTACAAAACTGTTTGCTATTTCTTCTTCTGATACTATTGAATCATGGTAGTGGTCTTCATACGACATCTATTTTAGTTTAATATATAATCATTTTTAAATTATTCAAAAAGTAAACATAAGAACTAGAATTTAATAAAAAACGGTCTTAGCTAGCAAAGAGTCAAAAAGGATTGAATCTTCTCTGACTGGTATAAAAAAAATGATTAACAGAAAGTTTAACTTCCTCAAAAGAGATAGCAAATACATTTTGTCTTGAATACCAGCTCTCACTAGTTGATATTAGCTGATTTGAGTGCCATTTAAGAGAGATTGAAAGCTCTGTATAGGCTCAGAGGGAAAGAACAGCATGGCTAGTTAACAATGACTGCTACAAGCATGGGAAGTAAGAGTGTCACATATATGCTGGCCCTCTTTTATAAAATCTCTTCCTTGCAAGTCCTTCATTAAATGTCATTGAAAAAGATACATAAGCTGTGCTTTTTTAATGCTTATAGAAAGTAAAATGAAGTAACACCAAACTTTCAGTCTTTTTTTTAACAATTCTTTTTAAACTTTGGCAAAGTGACTACAGGAGGATTGATTTGGTAAGATTTATTGGAACAGATGCTCTGCCTTGATAAGAAAATCATCAGAAATATGGAGTATATAAATTTCTAATTGGACCATAGAACTACATTTATTTTTAAAGTACCCGTTTGGTTAAAAACAATAGTTACTGTTCTCTGGAGATAAAGAATGGAAAGATCCTATTGCTGTAACTTTTTCCTGACTTCTGTTCAATGGTCTGTAATCTTAACTTAGTCATGTTTTGTAGATCTGATCTCAGACCACATGAAGAAAGAGTGGCTTAAATATTTCCATAGAGAGAGGTGGGAGCGGTGATTGAAATGTAAGAGACAGATGACATTCCTTGAAGTGTTTCACATAGCACAATGGTGTTTTATTCAATTATGTAATTATCTTTGATGTTTGAGGAGTGTTGATACAGTGGGGTGGTCAATGCCCTTTCATGCCATTGCATTAGAGAAATATGAATGTGTTCATACAACAACATTTTCCTTTGATGTTTAGATAGTAGTAAAGAAAATGGTTAACTTATGTGAAATAAGGTAGATGTCATTGGAGGAAGCACACTGATTATTTACCTAGTGATAGCTACGTTAAAGGAACTTCTGATGCCTTTTTGCATGACCTAAGAGATCTAGGCTTGTTTGTTTATTTTTGTTTGTATTTTGATAAAATAATATGTTTCCGGAGCTTTTATTTATTTCCAGTAGCAGAGTAAAGGAGTTGTGTGAGAACTCATTACATCTGGTCTTCCACATAACAAACAGAGCAAAGATTTTATGGTACTGAATTCCAGTCTACAGTCTTATGTAAATTTCTTTCAACATGTAGAGCATAATCAACTTTCTAAAAAGAATTAAATCTAAGTCTCTGGGATTATTTCTTTCTGACCTATGTCTAGTCTCATATAAAACAAATAACAAAACATGTTCAATAATGACTTACGAGTCAACAGAGTTTCAATTGTTCATTTTTGGGGTTTAACAATAAATTTTTAAAAGATCTGTCAAAGCTTAATACACACATAATGTAAATAGTAAAGGGAAAAAAATATTTTTGTCCTCTGATTCCAAACACGTTTTGTTGCAGTGAGGAAAAATTACAACTATTGTTCAGTTATTTAGTATGTTACTGCAACATTATATAACACAGAACATTTATTGTTATAGAAAGTGCTTTTCACTTTAAAAGCTTAAGTCATAAAATGTTGTGCACCGGTTATTATCATTTACCTTTTCCTTAGGTACATTACTTTTCATACGCTTTCATTAGTGCTTCGCTCCCTAGCGTGCAAGTAACTTAAAATCTACTTGCCAAAACCCAGCTGCGGAAAAAAGAAGTTATTCCTGCTTCAGTTCTTTAAGTTGGAACAAAGCATTTTGCAAGAGATGGTAGTTGTAAAAGAGCCACACAGAGGAGGCTATAAAGTGTGGCTAGCAAGCATAGGATTGCTTTCCCTGATTTGCAAGGCTTAATAGGCTTCAGGCAATTAATAGCCGCTATTAAAGTTTTATGTGATCTTAATTTCAATAGCGCCCTTACAATGACTACTCTAAAATGCGTGGTTAATCTTTTCTCACACAGAAATCTAGATTTCTGCTTTTGATACAGGTGGCTTTGTTGTTGTTGTTATTCTTTAGGAAAGAAAAACTTAGTTGAGGTAATTGTCTTAAATCGCTTGCCCAAAACTTGAAGATTGAATGAAAATCTGTTTCTGATCATGGAGGTGTCGTTTCAGATGATCTGATCTCTGTTCCTTGCTACGTTTCAGGGAAACGAGTTAATGTCAGTGAAAAGTAGAAGCTATATGCTTTCAAAATTTTAGATTTGGGGATCAGTGGTAAAGCTTGTGTTTTATTGTCTGCCTTAATCTGTTAACACTTGCAAAATTGCAGTATAAAAAGACAAATGCAGTAGAAAACTTGGATGAGGGCATCCTGGTGACCAAACCATTTTCTTGGATTTTTCCCTCCAGTTCATTAAAAAAAAGCAAATGCAAGGCCAGGGTGGTGGCTCATGCCTGTAATCCTAGCACTTTAGGAGGCCAATTTGAGCAATCACTCGAGATCAGGAGTTCAAAACTAACCTGGTCAATTGGTGAAACCCCATCTCTACTAAAAAATTACAAAAAAATTAACCAGGTCTGGTGGCAATCACCTGTAATCCCAGCTACTTGGGAGGTTGAGGCAAGAGAATCACATGAATTTAGGAGGTGGAGGTTGCAGTAAGCTGAGATTAGGCCAATGCACTCCAGCCTAGGGGACTCCGTCTCAAAAAAAAAAAAAAAAAAAAAAAAAAGCAAATACCAAAAAGGTCACTTAAGTTGCAAGAGCCACTGAATATTGAGTGCCAGCAAAGGGATCTCTACTGTACCAATATCAACATTAAAAAATATATATTTGGTTAGAAACAATAACTGCTTTTCTCTGGAGATAAAATACAAAAGTTTCTATTGCTACTACTTTTTCTTGAATTCTAGACAATTGCCTTGTGACCTTTGCTCAGCAATATTTTGTAGCTACAACATCAGACCAAATTAACAAATAAGGACTTCTATGAAGAAAAGAAGCAACAATTGATTTGTAAGAGACAGTTTGGGGATGACATCTAGAAAGCTGAGTTATTTTAAAATATTAATTGGATGAGTCTAAAAACAAAAACGTGAGATGATTTGTTGATACCAGATGAAAATAGTGAGAAAAAGGAAACATAGTCTTCCTGATAAGACACAGAAATAACCTGAGCTACAGGCTCCCTTCTCGTATTAAACCTAGATGATACCACAGGAGTAGGAGTAAGATTGATGAACTTGTAAAATGTGTATAGAATCTCTGAGAAGCCTGTGGAGGAACAGAATGGGTTGGGTCACAGTGTTTAAGAAAGCAATGGGGGTGTGGGATAAGACTGGGACAGAAAAGGTTATATTTGTGCTCATTTCATGCTTTCCTCAGAAAGAGGGCCTGCTTTTAGAAATAGCCCTGGAGTGTGCAATCTGAGTCCATTGTCCCTCCTCTAAGATCTTTACTCTGTTTTGTTTTCTATTTGACTTTGATTTCAGAGACCAGAAGGACTTTATTTGGGTGGAATTCAAGAAAAAGCCTTTTTCATTGTTGTTCAATAGATGGGTTCTCTAGACGTCAAGGCTTTGTTCAAATTCTAAGAAGTTTATGATGTCCTTCTATCTCTGAAACCTATTAGACATTCTCAGAATAGGGAATTACTTTTGTTCCAAATATTTCTGTCTAGTATTATTGAATCAGTCTTTTGTTTTATTTAGTTTTACAACTCAATTACTTTGTTCTCTGTTTTTAACTCCCCAATACAGATCTGCACACTTTACATCCAGCTGCCCAAATGCAAGAGTTACAAGGTTGCCTGCAGGTGCAGCTAAAAGCAAAATATTCCCTCACTTAGTACTGCAACATGCACTCTTCCTTCAGTAAATCTTTGTGTCCCACAAATAAAATTTACTTATCAGCTAGTTGCATCCTTGTACACTCTACACTGCACCCCAGGAAAATAAGAACAAATCCAAATTAGAATCTCTAGAATTGTGAACAAATCCAAATTTGAATCACAAGCAAAGTAGTCCATGACTATGTGGGTTAAGTGTTTTCCCAGTCCTGTGAGAGGGAAATACTTCAAAACTGGATGGAATTTTCAATGCTTAAATAGGAGGTCTGTCACTAGATTCCACCTTACTGGTATCTTTTTTTATCCTTCTCTATTTGATATTCCTCACTATAGTCCACTTTGCTCTGTGTCTCCAGAAACTGACTTTCCGTTGCTCTGGGCCAGTGAAGGTGAAGAGTGGCATCAAAATATTTAGAGATCTACTCGCTATCCCAGGCTGCATCGTGAACTGAATGTCGCAGATCCCATCACCCAGTCTCATGGCCATCTCCAGAAGAGTTTCTCTTTCCAGTTCCCTGTAATCACTCCTTCCCATTTTTCCTACCCCTGCTTTTCATATACTGTCTCTTATGGTTTCTCTACATTCTCCCATATATTATAGAGTGGTTCTTTCTCAGTCTCTCCTCCAATAACCTAGTGTTATCATACTCTTTGCTAACAGTTCTTGACTGATACACCATAAGCAGCCTTTCCTCTTCTCTTTGGCCATGATCTTCTAGGAAAGTGAAGAGAGCAGTGCCTTTGTGCAGAGTGTGACTGACAGGATTGAGTCAATGGGCCAAAGAGAAGTCCACTCTGTGTGTGTGTGTGTGTGTGTGTGTGTGTGTGTGTGTGCATGTATGCATGTATGACAGGGTGAGGTAGGGTGGTTATCTAGAAAAAGGGCATATCTCAAAATAAAACTGAACTCTACCATATAAAGTAGATGGGCCTTGGCTTCAATGTAATCACTTGTTGCTACATATATTCACATTTTCTCTGACCAAGACTGATTCAGTGATTGAATGGAAATAACATGTGATCATTTAATGAGTCATGCCCTTTTATTTTATTTTGACTTTTTTAGTTTCCAATGTAAAATGGTGAAATGGAGAATATTTTAGTTGCCTAGAGCTGCAGTAACAAATTACCACGAACTAGGTTGTCAAATAAAACAGAAATTTATTCTCTCACAGTCAAGGAAGCCAAAAGTTCAAAGTCAAGGGTTTGATGTTTGGTTCATCTTGAAGGCTCTGAGGGAGAATATAATCTTGGCATTCCTTAGATTATACCTGAATCACTACAGTCTCTGCCTCCATCATGCAAGGACTTCCTCCCAGTGTGTATCTCTGTGGGTTTTCTTCCTTTCTTTCTTTTTTTTTTTTTTTTTTTTTTTTTTGAGATGGAGTTTTGCTCTTTTGCCAGGCTGGAGTAAAGTGGCATGATCTCAGCTCACTGCAACCTCTGCCTTCTGGTTTCAACTGATTCTCCTGCCCAAGCCTCCTAAGTGGCTGAGATTACAGGCAACTGTCACCACACCTGACTAATTTTTATATTTTTAGTAGAGACGGGGTTTCACCATGTTGGCCAGGCTGGTCTTGAACTGCTCATCTTGTGATCTGCTCACCTCTGCCTTCCAAAGTGGTGGGATTACAGGCGTGAGTCACCATGCCTGGCAGAGTTTTCTCCTGTTCTTATAATGACACTAGTCATTGGCTTTAGGGCTTTAATCAGTAGCTTTAACCACAGTACTTGCTTATCCTGGAAATGACTAGTTCCCAGGAATGGCCTGAACCATACATACCTTGGCCCCTTGTAGCCATGGCTAGAGTTGAAGCAGCTGGGATGCAGGATGCCATGTCCTGAGGCTGCATAGAGCAGAGGTACCTAGGGTTAGGCCATGAAACCATTTTTCCATCCTAGGCCTCCAGGCCTGTGATGGGAGGGGCTGCTGTGAAGGTTTCTGACATGCCCTGGAGATATTTTCACCATTGTCTTGGTGGTTAACATTTGGCTCATCATAACTTATGCAAATTTCTGCAGTGGACTTGAATTTCTCATCAGAAAATGGGTTTTTCTTTTGTGTTGCATCATCAGGATGCAAATTTTCCAAAGTTTTATGCTCTGCTTCCTTGAGTGCTTTACCACTTAGAAATTTCTTCTGCCAGCTACCTAAATCAGCTCTCTCAAGTTTAGACTTCCACAGATCTCTAGGGTAGGGGCAAAATACCATCAGTCTCTTTGCACAGCAAGAGTGACCTTTACTTCAGTTCCCAACAAGTTTCTCATCTCCATCTGTGACCACCTCAGCCTGGACTTTATTGTCCATATCACTATCAGCATTTTGGTCAAAGTCATTCAACAAATCTCTAGGAAGTTCCATAGTTTCCCACACTTTTTCTTTTTCTTTTCTTTTTTTTTTTTTTGAGATGGAATCTTGTTCTGTCACCCAGGCTAGAGTGCAATAGCACAATCTCTATTCACTGCAACCTCCCTGGGCTCAAGGAATTCTTCTGTCTCAGCCTTTTGAGTAGCTGGGATTACAGGTTCCTACCATCAGGCCTGGCTATTTTTTGTGTTTTTGTATTTTTTTTTTTTTTTTTTTTTTTAGTAGAGATGGGGTTTTACCATATTAGCCAGGCTAGTCTTGAGTTCCTGATCTCCAATGACTTGCCCACCTTGGCCTCCAAAAGTGCTGGGATTATAGGCATGAGCCACTGTGTCTGGCCCTTTCCCATATCTTCCTGTCTTCTGAGCCTTCCAAATCTCTAGTAAGTTCCAAACTTCCCCACATTTTCCTTATCTTCTGAGTACTCTAAACTGTTCCAATCCCTTCCTGTTACCTAGTTCCAAAGTGGCTTCCATATTTTCAAGTAACTTTACAGCAGCACCCCACTCTTGGTACCAATTTACTATATTAGTCTGTGTTCATGCTGCTAATAAAGACATACCCAAGGCTGGCTAATTTATAAAGGAAATAGGTTTAACTGAGTACCAGTTAATCATGGCTGGAGAGGCCTCAGGAAACTTGCAATAATGGCAGAAGGGGAAGCAAACATGTCCTTTTTCACATGGTGGCAAGCAAAGAGAAGTACTGAGCCAAAAGGGAAAATCCCCTTATAAAACCATCAGATCTCATGAGAACACACTCAATATCACAAGAACAGCATGAGCATAACTGCCCCCATGATTGAATTATCTCCCACTGGGTCCCTCCCATGACACATGGTGATTATGGGAGCTACAATTCAAGAGATTTGGGTGGGGACACAGCCAAACCATATCAGTTGCTATGACTCTTAATTCTCTCTTCTGGAACTAATCACGTTCTGCCTTGTGTTATAGTTATTTTGAGATAGGACTTATCTTTCATAGATGATAATTTATTTGATATCAGAATCCATTCTGATTTATTTTTATTCTTTCTATGGCCTAAAATAGGGTTTTAAAATTAATAAATATTTTGTTGAATAAATGAGTGGTGAAATAATTTTAAAGTAATAAAATGTTTACCATTTTTAAGTATTGTTTGTTTCTGTTTTTGCAATCAACTTTAATCCATCCATTCTAGATTGAAAATCAGCTTTTTCTGATAAAATATTTAAAAAGGAAAATTGCAAATGAGTTGTTCTGATTTCTCTCTCTCATTCATAAACATTTTTTCATCTGCCTCAAGTAATAAAGATAAAATTTTTCTTGTTCTAATTTATCTGAACTTTTCCTTATTCTAATTTAACTGAACATTGATTTATAAGTCTCAGGCCTATCCTTTATCATTTGATTTATTTTGTATTTGGCATGTACCCTTTGAAAATCTAAGTGGTCCTCTTCCTGTGCAGCAATATTAGTTTTTGGCACTTTAATTTTTATATTTTTTTGGCACAATAATATATGATTTTTTGTTGAAACAGTTTTAAAGACTTTTGGTCTTCTTCATTTTAATACATATATTTTCAATTGCTTTATATCTAACACCAGCATTGTCCTTTTCTTGGCAGGTAGATGTTCTTTATTAATGTTAAATAATATTGCTATCGTCTTCCAAGATCTCCACTTTCTGTCAAATACAACTTTTTAATTGATCAAAATTAAGGACAATTTCTGGTTGCTGTACCAACCATCTGAAAGACAAATTTCTGACAAAGAAAACATGTTATTTACATATATATATACATATATATATATATATATATATATATATATATGTATATGTATCTCTCTCTATCTATCTACCTACCTACCTACCTATCTATAAATAAACATGTTTTAATGGAGTAAGATGCTAGCTTTGATGTCAAAAACTTGTGTCATACTCAACTAGTAAATACTATAAATAATCTTACTGAGAGTAGGAACAAAATGAAGACATCCTTTATCACTATTATGTATTATTCTTCTGAATTTTTACAGCAATTCTATTAAAAATAGAGATATTAAGGACAAGATTGGGAGATAAGCACAATAAATGACAGATAATTTTTTGTAGCTTATCTGGAAAACTCAAGACAACTAAATGAGAAGACATATCCATGCAGTCAGTTTGCTGGGAACATACAGAGCATAACAGTTTTTATTTCTCTTTCAATTTTTAAAGATTTATGTTTAATTGAAATAATAATTGTACATATGTATAGGGTACAATGTGATGTTTCAATACATGTATGCATTGCATAATTATTAAATTAGGGTAATTAGCATATTAATTACCTCAAACATTTGTGGTTTTATTTTTTTCTATTGAAAACATTCAAAACCTACTCTTCTAGCTATTTTGAAATATACCATACATAGCTCAAAACTTTTGAGCTTCATGTGCCTGAATGTACACATCTCTTTGGAGACTTGGGAAGTTTTCAGCAATTATTTCATTAAACAATATTTCTGTCCCTATCTTTGTCTCCCTTATTTCTAGAATTTCATAATGTAAATGTTTGATCATTTAATGGTACCTAATAAGTCTTGTTGGCTGTCTTCATTCATTCATTTTCATATCTTTTTCTTTTTAACTCTAACTGGGTAATTTCAGATGTCTTGGAATGGTAATGCTTTGTATCTTTTTGCTACTAAAACTGTATTTGTAAGTACAGAACTTTCCAGAGTTCTGTTAGGCATTCTAATGAATTATTGAACATGAGAGGGTAGTGTGAACTCCTTAATTTGTAGAGAGCAGATCAGAAATGAGAGTGATCTGGGGAACTCCAGAATCGGGGCTTGTATCTGAAATGAGGACAGACTTATGGAGGATAGTGTTCTTAACTTGTGCAGTTTAACATACCTCTGAATAATTATATCAGAAGTCAATGCTGAGGCCAAGGGAAGAAAATGTTTCAGAGAGTAAGTAGTGATTATCTAAATCATGTTATATGAGTAATGAGAATGGAGGCTTCTTTTTAACACATGGAAATTACAGTTCACTTTGAGAAAATAGTATTTCATTGAATTAAATTGGTAAAATTTAATTTGAAAGCCTTCTATCCATAATAGAAGAACAGAAATTGTATAGACTATCCTTCTGAACATTTTTACTATCAACCAAAGGAGACGTGTGGTTTTACCTGAAGGTAGATGTGGGGTCAAGGGATATATTTTTCTTCTTCAAGATAAGAGATTTCATAGCATGTTTATGCTGATGGAAATATATGGAAGAAAAACATAGATGACATAGGAAATAGTAGAGATAATGTCTGAGAAAATGTCCTTGGTGTGTGAAAGGCACTAAATTAGGTGAATGACTGTTAAGGTTGGCCTTGGGAAAAGAATACAGAAAATACTTTCATAGTAGCAGAAGAGAGGAAGGAGCATGAACATAGATGCAGTCAAATGGATAGATGTGGTAGTTTGATCTTACAGAGAAATTCTCTTTTGATGGTCTCTATCTTTAGTAGAATACAAAATACGGTCATGGTGAAGATAACATAAGAATTACTGAAGGCTTGAGGAGAATAAAGCAGATATAAACCCCAGGCTGCACTAATGGCTTATGAAAGAATACAGGTCATGAATTTAAAGTAAAACAGTCAGCATGGTGACAGTGAGTAGCAATAGGAGAGTGGAGATTACCTGTTCCATAGATTTAGGAGTGACTAATAAACATGATGACAAAGATCTGTCATTACTTGCGAAGGTTTCCAGGGAAGAAGTACATTTGTGAGAGAGTTGGGTTTCTCTTAAATGAAAATGGTAAAGTGAGCATTTAGGATATTAAGATGTTTGCGGATAACAGATTAATGAAACAGAAGAGAAAATTTCTACATAATTCTGCATATCTGTATATGTTCATGTGCATGCATGCATTATGAAAAATACAATTTCACATCAATGCAGAAAAAATTAGATTATGTAATAAATACATTGTGATAACATGGGGGGTGAATCTCTATCTTATATTTTATGCCAAGAAATATTCATATGGATCCAATATTTAAATATGAAACAGTCAATTATAAATTTATTAGAAGAAAACATGAAATTGAAAAATAATTCTAGAATAGGTAGAGCATTTCAAAATATTATCCAAAATGCAGGAATCATTATATATGTTGTTGATCAATTTTAAAGTTTAAAAAAATTATAAAAATATATATAAGCAAAGGCCAAAGGCATATTGTAAAAGGAAAAGTAATACTGTTTTTTACATTACAGAAAATAGCTAATTTCCTTTATTAGTCAGGAATCAAACTCAAAGTTAATAAGACCAATAATCCATATAAAAATAGAGAAAGAATATGAACAGCCAATTTATTTAAAAAGTAAAAATGAAATGCAGGTAGTTTTAGGCATATTATAAGGTGCTCTGTGACTCATATTAAAATTGCAAATTAAAACTATAAAAGTTCCAATTTTACTCATCAATATGGCAAAAATCAAGAAGTTTGATTTATCATTGTCAGGGAGCAGATATACATGGCAGCATCTAAGTGTCAGATGAAAAACAAATAGAATATCCATTAATGCGAAACTGTTAAGTTATAGTATATTATTAAAATGGAGTACTAAATAGACAATCAAAAGAATGAGCTTAATTTTATATACTGCATTTAAGTGTGTAACAATATTGTAATAATAATTTGGAGAGGAAGCAATATTTGCAAAGGGTAATACTGTGAAGTAATACTATGATAAGGGCTATCCAAGACTCAGTACATGTCATGTAATAGTCTTTTTGTTAATAAATCAAAGAAGAATATTCATGCATACACATGCACAAAAACACAAATATGTATGTATACAGATATTATGTCAAATATGTAGGAACATATGTAAACTCTAATGTGTGCTTCTAAAATGGGGATTTGGAGTCTATGACAGAATGAAGACTGGACAGAGTACAGCCTTTTGACTATATAGCTTTTGGAAACCTTTTGAACTTTATAACATAATCATATCTTCTTTTATATCCTATTTGTGTTTTCCTGTTCACAAACTTTAAAGAAATATTTACAGTTATAATACAGATGTAAACTATTAAAACAATTTAAGCAGGGGAGTTTCAAAAATATAAATAATACAATATTAACCATAAACAAAAACCTTTGGAATATTCAAAAACATACCTGAACTAAGCTTTAGAAAATAAAAAATAGTAAGACAAGGCCAAGCATGGTGGCTCATGCCTGTAATCCCAGCACTTTGGGAGGCTGAGGTGGGCGGATCATGAGGTCAAGAGATCGAGACCATCCTGGCCAACATGATGAAACCCCGTCTCTACTAAAAATACAAAAAATAGCTGGGCATCATTGTGTGTGCCTGTAGTCCCAGCTACTCGGGAGGCTGAGGCAGGAGAATTGCTTGAATGCTGGAGGTGGATGTTGCAGTGAGCCAAGATTGTGCCATTGCACTGGCACCTGGCTACGGAGTGAGACTCTGTCTCCAAACAAAAATTAGCTGGGTGTGGTGGCACATGCCTGTTATCCCAGATACTTGGTAGGCTGAGGCAGGAGGATCACTTGAACCAAGGAGTTGGAGGTTGCAGTGAGCCCAGATCATACCACTGCACTCCAAACTGGCCACAGAGTAAGACTGCCTCAAACATAATAGTAATAATAACGATAATAATAAGAAAGACAGAGTGATTTCCCCAGGTGGTTGAATAATATTGAAGTAGACCTTTAAGAAGGAAATATGGTTTAATTCTGTATTGGGCAAAATATTAAGTTAAACATGTTTGCTAGAAGTTTTTGATATTAAATAGAATGTATCTCCTCCAAACTTGACATGAAAAAATAAAAAAGTTATAAAGTTAATCAAGAAAGATAAAATGATTCAAAATAAAAGTCAGAATATATGATGATAGAAAAAATTTCAAATACACCAGTGACTACAATAAATGTAATACAGTAACTTACTTAAAGTCAGAGCTGCTCATCTCCCCTTCTTTTTCTATTAAGAAAAGAAAAAAAGGCAGTTGTGTTGCTTTTGCTATTCGAACCAATGTGTTTTTGCAGATTGTGACTTATATTTGGTGAAATTCTTGGTTTGCCTATTTTTCCCTAGATACGTGTGTTCTGCTGCTTCAGTCTGTTTTGTCCTCAGCAGAAATCTAAAATATGTGTCTAAAGGTCATGTTGTAGGTCACAACAGTGTTCCAGATTCTCTACTCTCCTCTGAATGCCTGTCTTTGCCATGTATCTGTGTAGAGGCCTCCCACTACTCCGGCTGTGGCTCTGGCTTTGACTATGTGACTTCCTTTGGCCAATGGAATATTAACAAGCACAGCCAAGTGGAGGCTTAGAAAGTGTGTACATACAGGATTTGCCTGCTTCTGCTCTCTGCCCACATGAAATAAGAGCACACCTGCTTGAGGAGGAAAGACAGAGGAACAGAGCCCATTCACAGCAGGCATTCTATGTAAGGCCATCCCAGCTTAGCCAGAAGCCAGCCATTCCCTATAACATGAACAATTCCCACAAAGTGGAATAAGAAAAAGTATCTAATTATCCCACAGATTTGCTTATTGTTTTAAGTCACTGAGTTTTCACATGATTGGTTAGAAAACATTATGGTACTACAAGATAAGACTTGTGGAGTTGGCTTTCTCAGTTAGTATAGAAAAGTGCAGTGGTGAAATGCCCTGCATTAATATGTTAAGAGACCTCACACATCAATATAAACCAATGAACTCAGGGAAGTGAAACACAATTCTCTCACAGTCACTGAAGGGCTGTTTTACAATTTTCTTCACCAAATAATCAAAATATATTTGACTTTTAAAAAGTATCAAAGGTCTAATAACCCCTGCTTTTCCATACTTCTATTATCATCAATTTATACTCCTTCAACTATTTCTGTTCACCTGCTATGTAATTCTCCTCATTTGCCAGTCTTATCCTGCTGTCTGACAGTTACCTTCTCTTTTATGGCTTTCTTGCCTCTGTTTAACCTGCCAACACCTTTTGTTTTCCCCTCCATGCTTCAGCAACAGGAAGATAACTTGGCATACCTGCCAAAGACTTGTGACAGTAACATATGAGCAGGGTGCTTCAGTGATGCCGTAGAATAAAACAGTACCCTCAAGAAGACAAACTCTCTGTCATTTGGTTTCCAGGGATACAAACATATCTAAAAATGCAGAGTTAAATACATTTTAAAATAAGAAATTCTTTTAATAATTGAAGTGTAGAAAATGATACAGAGGAAAAAACACGGCTTTGGAGTCAGACGCTGCTGAGAGTGAATTCTGACAACCATTTACCCCAGGCAAGTTACTTAACTGCTTGAGTATCCCTTTTATCTTCTGAAAGATGTGAGGATTATATGAGACAGAATAGCTAAACTTCCAGCACAACCAGCATATTTCTTTTCCTGTCTCTCTGCCTTCACCAACAACTAAGGCTTTTCTTAACATTATTCTGAAATATCGCCACAATTCTGCTCTGTCTCAGCCTCTTGAAACTTGTATTCATTCTGAGCCAGATCTCTTTAAGAGCAAAAGCCCTATGGTTACTTGGACTTAACTGCCTAATAGGACAAAAGAAAGAGAAAGTTATCAATTATGTTTTTATAAATTCTACTTGGATACATTTTCACATTAGAATATTCTATCCTTCTCACATGAGTAAAAATAATAACATTTCACCAATCATTAACAAAACAGTTTTAAATTCCACAACTTGAAGAAGAAATCTGGAAGACTATTTAGTAATTATGAAAACACTGCTAGAGACAATTATGTGTCATCATCAATGGTCACTAGCTAATCAATTGGATTGATAACCTTACGGAAGATGACCATAGTCATATCCTGCAGGGACATCTCATGTGATGAATATGTGACAAAGTAAAAATTGGTATCTCGGTTGACTGACATTAGTTTTTCTAATGCCTTATCTTACTAGATTACCATCATTTAAATATCTTTTTAAGGTCCCAATTTGTGCCACAACCTGCTCCATAGACATTGAACTGTAAATGTTAAAGTGTGGAACTCTTTCTGATCAATAAGGCCGCTTCCTTGTTCTTACAATATTTCCTATAGGACAATGGCAAAGAGGAACACAATCCGATCAAATGAAGCACTAGTACTTACGCCACAGCTGAAAGATAAAAACAGAAGCTACTACTTAAGGAATGCTTTAGATGTGCCAAGTGTTCTGTGCACATTATTTAATTTTAATGTAAAATCCTTTAAGGTAAATATCTTTAGTTTACCTTACAGGATAAAGATACCAATAATTTGAGAATAAGTAAGTGTCCCAGGTTAAAAGCAGAATGGCCATTTTTGTAAATATTGGCTGCAACACTATTAAACCAACAGCAAAGTAACCATAATAACAATCACCCAGCCCCACTTTTGCTGCACCCATCTGAAAATAATGTTCCCTCTAACTTCTTTCTCCTTCCATATTGTAATCATTTTATACCCTAGCCAATCTTAGATGCTGTTGATTTCTCCTTATATTTCCTCCTCTCAGAATTCTCCTGCCATCTTACCTTACTCATTTGGTATTTGTGTGATTCAAGCAAACTGCTTATGATGTTCTTAAAGGGTCTTAGGGAAGCATATTTTCATGTCAATGGCCAGGTAGAGAGTTGAATTTTAAAGTGAAGATGAGAAGAAGTTGAAGAATGGGATTCTTTTCAACTTTTCAAAGACATAAAACAAACGTGAAGATACGGAATTGAGAATTGAATATATTTAATGAATTGGAGCTTGGGTTGCCATCAAGAAGCAAGTAAGTGCAACATCATGCTTTGTTAGTCGTTTTGTCCTTAGACCAAATAGATAGCAAAAATTCTTACAGTCCAATGTAACAAATTAGTGAATCAGCTTTAAGTATATTTTTGGTACATTGATGTTATTAAAAAGTGAAGAAACATATATTTCAGCCATTCTTGTATGAAATATGAGAAAAAAAAGATAGGAACTCAGATGTGCTTTTTATGGAATTAATCTTACATTCCTGAGTTTTTGTTGCTGGATTTTGGGGTGCGGGGGAGTGCTCAGCTCCCCTGAGAGGATGTTTTTCCAGGCTCTTGGTCTCTTGCTCACCCAAGAATGGGAGAGGGGACCACAGTGGCGGGTATGCTCGTAAGAAAATATCAGACCCCAAAGAGTTTTTGCAGAGAAGTGATTTATTTAGGTAGAGAGAAAGAGAGAAACAGCTAGTTCTCACACTGAGAAGAAGAAAAATAGCTCTCACACAGAGTGAGAAGGGTTCCCAGAGGGGGAAAACCAAGAAGGAAAGCTCCTCTCACACTGAGTGAGAGAATTAAGAAAGATGAAATTCAAGAGAGGCAAAGCAGCTTCCAGGAGGATGGTGGAAGGGGACCCCCAGATGGGGAAATCCCCACCCCCCCCATGAAGGAGACAAGAGACTTTTAACCTGTGAGGAACTCCCACCTTCTCCAAGCCCCCTGGCCAATGAAAAGAGTTCCTTTAAACTTCAGCTGGAGTGATTGACTTTTGACCTTTTTCTGCATCCGTGAACATTTAAACAGAAATAGTTAAGTCTCCCAGGTGGTAGGGAGGTGGGCATTGGGAAGTCCCTGCCCTTGAAATTATGCCCCCTTGTGGACTCCGGAAAAGAATACATACCCTCATTTTGATTACAGATTTTCACATCTACAGTGAACAAAGGAAGAATAACATTTAAAAAATGTTAGTTTCATTTGTTGCATATTACTTTTTTTTTTCTTTGATGCTTTGTAAAACAAGAGCACTATGAGTTTTCAGGAATTCTGCAATGATGTTGACATCTTGCTGTTATCTAATAGTGGTGATCCAAGATGGAGGCTACCATCAGAGCATAATTCCTGCTAAATGTTGATAAACTAGATATTGATGAGATAATACAATATCTATGTATACCTGGAGCTGAAGACTTTAGCTTGTTGGAATCATCTTATCTAATGAAATCTGGAAACAAACTGTTTTGATAAGGAAACGTGGTTTTTATTTTGTATCACTCCTCTATTGGATTTTCCTACCATTTTCTTCCCAAACATGGCCTGAATCTCAACTCTATTTCTCTGGAGGATTGAACTGGTTATGTTATAGCACTTTGCTTGATATTACATTTTTGTTTTTCTTTCCCTTCAGCACCACGTTTTCTCATATTCCCACCACTTTTTCCAAGGAACACTTCCTGATAAATAACTTTGTATGAAACTTCATCCCAGGATTTGCGTCTGGGGATCCCAAGCTGAGATAAGCATACATAAAAGATGTGAACACTTGTAATCATCAGGATAATAAACTTCATTGAGTATCTATTTTGTTTTGGAATTCTCAAGGCACATTATGGCATGGCTTGCATTCTCTATACTAAAATTTTCCTGGGGTTGATATTTGGATACTTTTCATTCACTTGTTACAAGTTTAGATATCACATAGAATCAAATAGTTAAAAATTGCATATGATTTGCACCCTGAAGAACTTTCTAGATTATTGAAACTAGGTCTAGGCTTTCAGAGATGCTTAAAGAGAAGCTAAACAGCTTAGCCATAATTGTAGACCTTAATAGAGATAAAAGCCAGAATTGGAAGCTTTTTCTCTGTTTTTTGTTTTGTTTTGTTTTGTTTTTTGTTTTTTGTTTTTCCTAGCCAGTACCCAGTGGTGTCTTCCTGTTATAAAATGAACTCATTTTTCCCCCTTTATTTGCCCTTAGTGGAGATACAGAACAGCTGGTCACCATCCTTCCTATTTGGTTAAAGAGTGCAGGAATGGATTATTATGGAAATCACTTCCTTCCCTCCAGTCTAGTAGGTGCTGACTCCACTTAAGGGAAAGAGCAATAGAGGGGAAACTTTCAATGCTGCTGGCCGGCTTCCATGTAGTCTGGGGATAATGGAGCTCTTTGATGTCGGGTACATTCGTAACCACTGAACTCAGCTTTCCAGTCAACAGAGAAGCTATTTTACACTACTTTTGATGTGATGAAATAACTTAACTAGACATGGTTAATCACATAGCTGGTGATTATGCCACGCAAGGAAAAGCCACTGAAGTAAGCTGACATCCTCTGTGAAGAACAAAGGAAAACTCCCTAGCAGGCATATACGTAGCTGACTCAAGTGCTCTGGCATGACTCGTTTTTTTTTTTACCATCCATATTCTCTCTTACTATTTTAACAACATGAAGGATAATCATCACTGTGTCCATGACAATTCTGCATACCTGCCTGATTTGCCTATTGCTTATTCTGTGTGGCAGTCATAGGTTTCCTTTGCTCTGTTCCAGACATAGCTGACTTTGATCACACTACCAAGCTAAAAACCAACCGTATCTGGAATGAAAGGAGAGAAAGCTTTTGTAAAAGTGTAATCCCACTTAGGTCATCTATTTACTGCTTTGCCTAAAACATCTAGATTTTCAGATGATTGGACTGGTATTTCAAATGCAAATCCCATAATAAGTAAGTGTCCCTATAGGTCTACAGCATCAAGGTAAAATAAGATCTGGGGAGAATAGCATTGACAAGTTGGTTTATTAGTTCAGCTGGCTTTAAAGACCAGCCAAGGTCCTGTTTTCAACTAGATTGTTTATTTGCATCAACTATTTCAAGAAAATAAACAAACTGGATCTAGTAGAGCAGATTCTTTCTATGTAGAGGAAATTCTAACTTTTCCAACTCAAAATGAATTGAAAGCTAATGAAATATATATTCAAATATGTACAAAAGCCTTGAAATAAATAAATAAACGGTTTTAAAATTAAACTATGATTATAGTCTATAGCTACATTTTTTAATGTAACCATAGACTAAATAAACAATGTCGTCTTTTAAAAACCTTCCAAGAAGTTTTTGGTGGACTTTCTAATGTTGGCTAAACATAAAGGGCATTATTATTTTTAAAACAATCCAAGGAAAAACATGGGCCTAAGAAGGTACAATTTCAGAAATTGGGACTTCAATTCCAGAAAAATTTTAGAGAAAATTAATCAGTGCTATAAAAATAATTGGGGTTTTGTGCTTAGGTGACTAAGCTTTTTAGGAAGTAGTATGACAAATCATTAAAAGCTCATTCTATACAAGAGAAGTTGTATTTTTCAATAACAAAATAATTTGTTTAATGTAATAACAAATAAAATACCAACAGACCATTTAAAGTTTCGTTACAGGTGTCTTCTGTGTTTACATTATGATATGGAATGACAAGAAAACTCATTATGCACGCTGTGCCCTAGTGTTCTCATCAATAAGCTAATGAGGCTCAGTCAAAAATATTTATAGGATTCTCATTATATACTACAGAATTTAAAGTGATAGGCCAAACAGGCAAGTCTTCGCCCTCTTAGAATTTATACTCTTGAACAAGAAATACAACAGATATGTAGCTATGAAGATAATTTCAGGTGGTGGGAAAAATTCTGAAGCCAATTCTTTAATATGACATGATAGTGACCTGGGGAGGAAAGGGTCGCTTTAGTTTGGGTAATCAAGAATAATATTAGGAGGAAGTGTTTGAGTTGAAACCTGGTGGGTTTGGGGGAAGCTGTACAAACATCTGGTATGGAGAAGTGTTTTGAAGAGATAACTCCAGCCAGCACTAAGGGCCAAAGCCAAACAAAGACCGTAGACAATACCGAATTTGTGATGCAGGCATACAAAGGAAGCCAGGAGAGTAGGTAAAGAATAAGCGGTCAGGTCAGAGAAACTGGAAGAAACTAGATGTGTGGTATTTGGACCATGGTTTGGAGTGTGAACTTGAGGCAGTGTGTTGGGCAAAGCAGAAGAGGATTTTTGGCAATAGAGTGAGTAAGACAGTACTTACATATTCTAAAGACACCCCTGGTGTTTGAAGTAGAATTGATTCTAGAGTAGCAAGAATGGAAGCAGTAAGACCAGGGAGGAAAATAAGAGTTCACCAGGACTGAGATTAACATGTTTTGGATTAAGGCACTTAAACTAGAACAGAAATTCTCCATCTTTCTTGTGCGATTGATTATTGGTCAGTCTATAAACATCTCTAAAACTAGTGTTTTTAAACATATAAAATTAAACGTAGAGAACGAAAAAAATTAGTATATTCAAATGTAATCAAAATGTTTTTAGAATATGTGATTAACACATTAAATAACAAGATTAATATAAACAATATGTTAAACTGTACAGTGATATAAAATATCTGATTTATATTAATGACTAGGTGCTTCTAATATTACTGTCGTTACTGCTACATTCATGACTAAAACATGCTAAATCTTAAATGTGGATAAAAATAAAGATGTCAATTTTCCCTTGGAAATTCACAGATTCTTGAACTCCAGGTGAAGTCCCCTTACTAAATGATTGCTATGAACAGGAACTTGTGCTTGGTCATTCTAATTCATTTGCCAGGTGAATTATCATTGATAATGCTGGAGGAAAAACAGTCATTTTCTGGGCCATTGGCCATATACGTGGTCATGGCTGCAGTTTCCTCAGTGATATAGTTTGAATATTTGTCCCCTCCAAATCTCAGGTTGTAATGCAATCCTCAGTGTTGGAGGTGGTGGAGGCCTCGTGGGAGGTGTGTAGATCATAAGTGCATAGACCTCATAAATGGCTTATCACCATCCCCTAAGTGATGCTTGAGTTAACAGGGAATCTAGTCGTTTGAAGGTGTGTAGCACCTCCCTCCTTTGCTCTCTCTTATTCCCACTTTGGTAATGCGAGATGCCTGATCCCCCTTTTCCTTCCACCATGATCGTGTTTCCCGAGGCCTCACCAGAAGCAGTTGCTTGTACAGCCTGCAGGACCATATGCCCATTAAACACATTTTCTTTGAAAATTATGCAGCTTCAAGTATTTCTTTATGGAAACACAAGAACAACCTAATATACTCAGTTTACACAACTTTTTTTTTTTCTTTGAATGAACCTTTTCTGGGGAGTTCAAGTTCAGAGTACCTATACCTTTTCTATATCTAAAAAGAGTTTTGTTGGTAACAAGATAAACTCTATATATTTTTCACTTAACCAAGATATTGTGACTTCTCTTACAGTTAACTTCCACCACAGCAGCAACAATGTGAATGTATTTCAATGTCAAAATTTAGATGTCAGGTATGAACAAAAAATAAAACCAGGGATTTGCTACCTTGTATGTCCATTATTGATTTGGAAACATTAAACAGTGTGTACATTTTTAGCTCCTTTTTTTGGTTTTGTGCTTGTTTTTGATTCGGAGTTTTGCTCTTGTTATGTCACGGCTCACTGCAACCTCTGCCTCCCAGGTTCAAGCAATTCTCTTGCCTCAGTCTCCTGAGTGGCTGGGATTACAGGCATGTGCCACCACACCTGGCTAATTTTGTATTTTTAGTAGAGACGGGGTTTCTCCATATTGGCCAGGCTGTTCTCCAACTCCCGACCTCAGGTGATCTGCCCGCCTCAGCCTCCCAAAGTGCTGGGATTACAGGAGTGAGCCACGGCGCCCGGGCTTAGCTCCTGTGTATATACAGAAACACTTTCTTCTATCTTAGCAGAAATAATGGAAAAAATCTGACTGGAAATGAACTGTCCTAGGTTTTGATCTTGAATTATTTCAATTGTGTGATGGCCTTTGGCAAATTACTCATCTATTTCCTCATTTACAATCTAAAGTTAAAGTGCATCTGCTTTATATTGCACCACCTCTAGCATTTTACATTCTATAAAAAACTAAACAGATTAAATAAAATGGAATAAATTTCTTCATACTATTGATACCATTACATGGTATATTTCTCATGGTTATTGTATTTGTTTGATTATATTACACATTGAAGAAGAGTTCTAATTGTTTTGACAGGCTCACCACTTTTATTGGCTTGCAGATATTAGATATTAAAGACAAAATTTTAGTATTGATGTTTGTCTCTGAGATACGAAACAGTTTTCTCCAACATGCCTTTAGTATGCATTTTGTTTGAAGTAAATTTTGTTCAAGACTCAATTTTCCCTTTCCTGTAATACTTATAGCAACCATTGTTTTCAAAGTAATTTTCTAATAAATAATACAAGTAGCAATTTAGGGGGGAAATCTGAACTTTAATTACAAAAACAAAACCTGAAAGTACGATAATCTTCTCTCTCTAATTTTAAAGAAATTTTATATAGCCTTACACACAAGTATGGGTCATATGCCCTATGCCCATAAATCCATCAGGATCAACCTAATGAGAATCAGATCATGTAAACCTACTGTTAGCTATTTCAATGAGCCATTTTGCCATCAAAAAATCTAATAGTTCATGATAGAATATGTAAATTAGCTAACACGGCTAGTATAATATTTGAATGTTGAAAGCTAAATCTCTGTGACAGGTACCATAAAATGTCAAGTGGCATTTATCATAAAGATATAATCAAAGTGTTTAGATATAACATAGAGTTTTAAATGTCTACTATCATTTTGGGAACCCAGAAAAGGCGACTTCAATTTTTACTTTTTGGCCAAAATTGACAGGCATATCTTCATCAAGGAGATAAACCCAATGCCAATGCCAAGACTGTTAATAATCAAGGAGCCTTGTATACCAGTGTACCACTTAATCCTATTTATTTCTGAAGGAACATGAGACAAGGTGAGAAGTATTACAAAGGATATATGTAGTTGTTTTTGTTACATAAAGAGTTTGAGGGAATTGATGAGAAAGAAGTTTGACTATATTAATGTCACCTTTATATAATATAAACATAGGATAGGAGCAAAATGGCATAATTGAACAATGATTCTTGGGAACAGCTACATATTAACCTACTTTCTCATTTTACAAGGCTGTCATCTTGGGTTGGTTACTTAAGGTTTGTCTGAGGCTTCATTTTCTAATCTGTAAACGCAGTCATGATGACAGTGACTAACAGAACTTCCATTAAGGAACAATGGAATAATCCATGGGACAAAACGTTTTTCAATCGATTAGGCACTAAATGAATGTTAGTTTTCCTGTTTACAAAATAGTGCCTCTATTTGCTACTAGAGTTGTACTAACTAAACTAAACAGAGTTACTCCTTAATGTTCAGGCATTATAACCTGGTGGGATGTCCAGGAGAAAATTCCTTTTTTGCTTGGTTTTGATCTGCCCTATCTTTGTTTTCTCTTTGTCCACACCATTGCCTAACTGCTTACCTTTGTTAATGTTTTATTTTTATTTTTTCAAACTGGTATAGATTATACCAATCATGTTTTTACTCTTCTTCCCTTCTTGTATCGCTGATATTTCCCCTTCCTCCTGCTCCTGTCTCCTTCTCTTGCCTGCTCATCACTGCTTTCCGTCTTCTCTTTTTCACAGTTTCAACCCTCATTTGCACTGTTACCTTGTATGCCATAGTGTGTTTAGTTGCATGCTTGAGTTTCCAGCCCATCTCAGGACACTTTGATCTTACACTTTCTGATTTCAAAACATATTTCAAACCCACTGTCATCAATTGCTGTTGAGACCATCTTGGGCTATATAAAGGATTTTAAATCTGAGCTCTGGGCTATCTATCTCTTGAAGTTATTTTAAATACTTACATCCTCAACAGGACTTGATGGACCAATTAGAATATTTAATGTTACCAATAAATAGAATATCAAAACAAGAATTATTTTTTAAATCAAAGTGATTTTTCATATTGCAATTATTAAGCATTATATATGTATGTGTATATACAGAGACACACACATACACAAATACATATACATACATAATCTGGAGATTCTGTACATATGCATAATCTCCAGATGAAGGGAATATTGTGAATCAGGTTTTTTTTTTTCTCCTTTCACACCCTTTGATAATATCTACTCCACCCATCTAAAGGATCCAATATCCTTATAATCATACCTTAGGTAAGAAGCAAGTAAATGAAGTTTAGTGAAACAGTCAAGGAAAAAGATGAAGGCCTCATGTGACCTATCAATATCAGATTAGAGGGGAAGAAAAGAACAAAGGCAAGTCAACTAATATTTGATGTTTAAATCCACAAAGAAGGGTTCAAATTCATACTTTCATGACCAAAAATTAAAGCTTTCTGAAGAGGTAGCCCTAGTAACTTCTTCAAGATATTTTTAAGTAGATTGATTAAAAGAGAGTTGATAAAACTTCCAGGACTTAGTGACCATGTTGTATCCCTAAAGTCTAAATTTAGGATGAAATTTGTTGTGATTCTGCCCCATGATTCATAGCTTCACAGGAGTCTCTGGTCTTTTAAAGCTCTTAAGAAATACTCAGAATCATTCAGTAATATTTTAAAGTTCCATTCAGTAATAACTTTTATGTTTCACTATTAGATAAATCCTGGATTTTTACTAATACAGATTTATTTCTATAGTTCAAATAAAAAGCATATTCCCCTGGAAAGGTAAAATACAAATCATTTTATTTTTTAATTTAATGATGTATGTCTATAATATATATTATTTTAAATATTCCCAATAGATTTGCAGTGTAAGTAATACCATTCTTATATATAAAATAAAAAACACAGAGGGTTGAATTGAATTAAAATAATCTTTCTTAGGTCACATACATAGAAAAAGCTAGAATCTGAATTAGAAAACAAGGATATCTAAATAAGAAGGAAGACTTTGTTCTTATCATTACCCTTTATTACTTTTCATACAAGATATCACATTAAGTCTTGGAGTTTGCTTCTTTCCCCAAGCTTTACATAGCTTTAAAAAATAGACTACTAGATGTATTCAGATTCTGCCTACATATGTAGTTTATGCTGCGATTTTTGTGCTTTATCCTTGGCATGGTGAATTTTTATTATTGGTTTTCTGTGATAAACACTGTGTTCCAAATTTTCTCTTTTGTTGCTATTTGTTTATTTTGGTGGGGAAACATCAGATACAAAAAGTTGAATTAACAATATTTCTTGCTTTATGGCCGATAACAACATTCTATTATGCAAGGTCCCTAAACTGTTCTATATGTTTTTAAATTTTCTTTATTTCATCCTTATTCCTTTCTCTCATTCTTTGCCCAAGCAACTATTTCAGTTGTTATATGTCTTTTCTTTTATTGATGTACATATTTTATATGTCATTGTGTGTGTGTGTGTGTGTGTGTGTATTTTAAAATACATAATAGATCTTGTAATGTTTTAATACTGTTTTAGTTTTTAAGATTTAATGATGTGTGAATCTCTAGTCCACTACTTATAACTTTTAAAAAGCATTTCATAATATTTCAGTGACAAATACTTAGATTGTGTTCAAATTCCCACTACCATAAGCAATGTTACAATAAATATTGTCACACATTTTCCCACAGAAACCTGGTATGACGATAGGGTTGGGCAGAGTATTCTGGACCATATGCTCTGAAATAAGTTTGTTGGATTACAGGTTATCCATAACTCAATCCAGCAACCACCCCTCCAACAAGCACTGCCCAAGGATTCCCGTACCTCTAGGTTTCGGTCAGCCCTTGTCATCAACCAGCTTTACATCTTTTGCTAATTTAATGAGTTTTAAATTCTCTATTTTTTTTGCATTTATCTATGTACTAATGAGTGTGGTGTTCTTCACATGGTTATTAGCAATATAGATTTCTTCTTCTGGGAATTACTAATTAATTCCCACATTATAATCCTTGTCTATTTCTCCATTTGATTGACTTCTTTTATTTGTTTATTTTTAATAGTTCATTATGTATTCCAGATATTAATTCCTTTTTGCTTTTAGGCATTGTAAATATTTCTTCAAATATATTGTATTTGTTGTCAGTGACATTCCTTATTGAATAAAACACTTTAATGAAAACTAGCAGAATGGTTTTGGCCTTTTATGTTGTAGAGGTTTTGTTTAAGAAGTCCTTTCTCAACTGTAGATCCACAAAGACATTATAATATATAAACTTCTATTATTTAGAATTTGCCTTTAATATTCAGGCTTTTAGTGCAGCTGAATCTTATGTTTGAATATGTTGTTTGATATATTTTATATTTTAAATATTTCATATTTTACCACTTCCTGAGATAATATCCATTGATTTTCTTTCCCATTTATTTCTTCATCACCTTTATTATATATTGTTTTTATATGTGAATGGGTCTGTCTCCAATATCTATTCAAAGATGAACTTTTATATCTCCAAGTACCTTGAACAATCCTTATTACAGAGAATTATTCAAGAACATTGAAATAAATTTATTCTATGGAGCAATACTATTATGAATTTCTACTAAAATATTTTTCACACATTCATGTCTCCAAAATGTTAAGTTTAGAGAGATTCATGAAATTTAGTCGATTTGAGGGCATGTCTCTGATCTGCCACTGATGAGAAAAGGCAATGTAAGATTATTCGACATCCTAAAAGAGATGATTCCTAAAGTTTTGTACCATCGGAAAATTCAGTTTCTGTGGTGGAATGCAAAATGCATTTGAATTAATAAGGTAGTACATTAGTACCTTTAGTGAAAGCTGAAAGTATATTTCCTATGCCATTAAAAGTGTTAGTGTAAAATTTCATTTTCTTTATTAGACATTACCCATTGTTATGTACTCTCATGAAAGCATTTTATAATCTGCAACTTTTTCTATATTCTGATTGAAATCCAGATATTCTGCTTAACCACCAAGACTTTCAACGGGAGAATAGTAGATACCAGTGGATTGCACAGATTTTCCAATTGCGAATACTAGGCAGTAGATATATTCATCATATTCTTAATTGGAAGGTGATTTTGTTGCTTGCTGGTAGCTATTTCGTTATACCAAACTAGACAGCAATATGGCCAAATTATTACTAGCCATTTGCTTAGGGTGGAATGGGACAGAGAATCAATTTATGTTTCAAAACACACTTTGTAACAACCTGGATGTATCCTGGAATGGAACATCACATGTATATAAGTTTAGGAGGCATACTCTTAATTTGGATAACACAATCTGCCCTGTACTAACTTTGCCATTACAATGCATGGGTTAGGATTGTGTTTAGGTGAGAACAACAGAAAACATGACTTAAAAAAGTAAAATGTTTAGTTACACCAAAGAAAAATCAGCCCAGGGAGCTGTCCAGCTACATTAAGTTTAAACAAAGTCATCAGGATCCCCTCTTCTCCTCATTTTCTCCTTCTACTCTGGCTTTTGTTCTCTTGGTAGCAGGATAGCAGAAACATCTCTGGGCATCTCCATATTCCAAACAGAAAGAAAGTAGACAGTCTAAAAGCCTTTTACTCTAGGAGGCTTTGTCTTATAAAAATGAACCCTCCACAAAACTTTCTGCTACAGCTCATTGGACAAAAATGTGCTAAAGAATCATCCCTTGTTGCAAAGGTAGTCTGACAAGGTGAATACTTTAGCTCTCTAGCCTTTACGACAGAGACTGACAATAAAAAAGATAATTATCAATGGCTTTAGACAGGCTCATCTCCATTACCTGCTACAATTAATGAGTCAAAAAACTATTGTATACATTTATGTCCACTCTCTAAAGAAACTTCTGATAATTTTAAGTCTGCACTGTATTTATTTAAACAGGAAGAATAATTCTAAGAAATGATATTTTAATTTTAAATGTTAAAAAAATGTCATTAATAATAATTGACCCTTATTTTGTACCATTGTCTCCCTGGATCATCACATCAGCCCCAATGTGAGTATTAATTACCTTGTTTACAGATGAAAAAGCTGAGATCTGGAAAAGTTCCATTCTCACCAATACCACATATCTACTAAATGGCAGACAAGAAATTCAAAACCAGTTCAAAATGAATGTTTTTCTCTTATTTTATCTTTGGCTGCAATTCTCATCTTTTGGAGAAAATATTACAAGAAATTGAGCCTCTTCTGTTAGCTTATACTACTCTTATTCTGTAGGATAAATGGATTGAACATTGTACAATCATAACATTGTAAGGAACCTGAGAGGTCAGTCATGCTCTAGTTCAGTAATTTACATTCCTTAGTTTCCAGCAAGTAAGTTAGTCATTCTGTTTCTGCCTGAACATTTCCAGGAACAAGAATTTCACTGGTATTGGACTAGATTTTTTTTTTTTTTTAACAGGGTCCCACTCTGTTGCCTCAGCTGGAACGTAGTGGTGTGATCATAGCTCTCTATATCCTTGAACTTCTGGGCTCAAGTGATCCTCATGCCTCAGCTTCCCAAAGTGGTGAGATTACAAGGCATGAACCAATGTGCCTAGCCATTAGAATACTTTTAACAATTGAAACCCCAAACATTCTCTCCAATCCATTCACAACTTCACTTCTATAATGATTACTTCAGTGAAAACCTCTATCATTTGGGAGATAGGAGAAGAGGGTTAAATCATTTCCACAGCCCTACCTAGTTCTACCTATGCTTACTGTAGCCATCCTCTAATCACTGTCTCATACTATAGGCAGAGCAATCTTTTCAACATGAAATGGATCATATTACATTTATCTTAGTCTTTTAATACTTTCTTTTGCTTCTTGGATAAAGGCAAAAGTCCTTAATGTGACCCCGACTTGTGCATTTCCTGAGACCATGCCAACTTTTGAGTTCCATGGATTTGTTCTGTTTCTGACTTTAGGATGTTTGCATATACTGTTTCATCTTCTTGGAAAACTTCCCCTTGCTAGTCAGTGTTTTAATGTCTATCCGTTTTTGGCATTCATATCAACCCTCCTGTTAGCTCCCTGAACCAGGTAAAATCCTCTATTGTACGCTCTCCTAGTATAAATACTATTTACTTATTGTCAAAGTGTTTTAATATTATGATTATTGAATTAAGCCTATTTCCTCTCAGTAAGCATGTACATGTAAAGCAAACTTTTTTTTTCATTTTTATCCTCAGACTGCACAGTATCTAACACATAGTGGATGCCAAGTTAATATTTTGGATAAGTGACTAAATCCTTCTATGATGATTATTCTATCCTTTGATCTTAGTTTTTCTTAAATGAATTCTCTCAAACAGTATTATAACATTTGAAAGTATGTTATTTTTCAACCTCCATTCTTAACACTGTGGACTCTTTAGCAATTCTTCTTATAATATCATATATCCATATTTCATTACCTAGCCCATTTTCTTCTGAAAATGACCTAGTGTTTATAAAGTTCTTTTGAAATATATTGTGTACAAATAATACAGATACATTTGATCAGTTAATTATTACCTCAGATTTAAGTGCTCTGATTAAAAAAGACATTATAATTATACAATAATATAGAACATTTAAATAATGCATAACATGTATCATATCAAATAATGTGTAATATATAAGCATATAAATGTTTTGAGAACTTATGATGTGATAGCTTTCATCACTAAGTGCTTGATGTGAAATAATTCAGTTAACCTTAACATAAACTTCAGCCATAAATATATTAATATTTCCAATTTCAAATCAGAAAATTGAGTCTCAAGAGGATAAACACTTGCCTAATTTCACACAGCTAATGAATGAAACTGAATTTTCAGGAACTGAATTTAGGCAATATGGTTCTAGAATCATTCTTCTTAAACACCATGATACACTGCTATACTTTTTTTTTTTAAAGAGATGAAGTCTCACTGTGTCATCCAGGCTGGGGTGCAGTGTGGTGAGATCACAGTTCACTGCAGCCTTGAACTCCTGCACTCAAGGGATCCTTCTGCCTCAGCCTCCCAAGTAGCTGAGACCACATGCATCACCATGCCTAGATAATATTTATTATTATTATTATTATTATTATTTTGTAGAGATGGGGTCATGCCGTCTTGCCCAGGCTCATCTCAAACTCCTAGGCTCAAGCAATCTTCCAACCTTGGCCTCTCAAAGTGCTGAGATTACAAGTCTGACCACTATGTCCAGCATCCACAGCTATACTTCTACAAATAAACTCTAAGTTTTTATATAGTGATTTTTGCAAAGTTAGTATGTATTATATGGTTGTTTTCTACTCAACTACTCAGCTTGAAGTAACTAAATCCCTAGATACTTTATAACAATTAAAAATATATAAGTGCTTGTGGTGGAGACATCTGTGACCTATATCTGTGTATACATGTGTTATTGAATTGATTTTGTAAAATACTAAATGGTTCAGTAAAGGACCCTGAAATGCACATGGGCACTATATCTTATGCCAGATTTTACAATCACATTTTTTTTTCTCTAATTAGTCTAACCTCACCCATCTGAGTTTTGGCTTGCTTTTGGCAGGATAAATAAAGGCCTTACTACAAAGAAAGAGTAAGTTAAATGAAGTCTTTGATTATTGTCCATACCCATAAAATACACAGATGTGGCCATAATGCATACTAGAAATTCCACAGGTTTTGTAAATCAAGAAGTTTGGAACAGCTCAGTAACGTTTTTTTGGGGGAGTATCCATAATATTGGTTAGACAAGTTCTCAAATCTACACTGATCAACTTTTATCAAGTAAGTTCAGATCCATTTACGTACTGATGTCATTTGGAAAAGCTATTAACATATAATTTCAGTGTTAGAAGGAAGTTATAAAGTTTTAATTAATATAACATATGCAAATGTTTCATTTATAATTTTTATGATTGTGCTTGTCAGTTCATGGGTTAAGAGCAGTTTGACGAAAGAATAACAATAAAAACAATGACCATATTAATTATATTAATCATTGTCGAAGACTTTAAAAATAATGAATTTTAACACCAGCTTTCTTAGTAAGCAAAAGGGAAATTAGATTATCCTTTGACAGCAAAAGAGGCTACAATTTGTTATAGACCATTGACTGCCTTTAAAATATACAAACCTTTTGCTCAACAAAAATAACATGTCTTTAGGAGAAATAATTACTCAATTAATTTCATGAATCAATGGAAGTTATATCAGTATTAGACAACATAAAATGTTATGCTTTTGCCCCTCATTTGTGAAGTTGCTGTATTTTTTATACTAGCAGATGAGTGATAAATGATCCTTGCCTACTGCCATGTAAATGGACAGAATCAGCATCATTAGGTGGCAACTGCTTTGGGAAATGCAGAAAAATACAAGCAAATTTAGATAAATAGATTAGTTCATAAGGTGAAAGTTTCTGAGTCTATTTTAACGCAAGTCTGACCAGAGTGTAGATTGCCAGATACAGTTTGGGGACAGCTAATTGTCCATTTCTGTCCTTTTGAAACATGGTCTTCTTGGCTATGGGGTCTAAGGTACTTCTCGATGGCAAGGATAACTTTAGCTTTCTAAGACCTTTTTTTTTTTTCCATTTTAAAGTCTCTGACTCCCTGTGATCTACCTATTCAGTTACAATTTCTTGGCTATGAAACCTAGAGGCTTTCTTGATGGCATGAATAACTTTAGCTTTCTTAAGACATTTTTTCTTCCCTATTTTAAAGTCTCTGATTCCCTGTGATCTACCTATTCAATTACAATTTCCTATGTGATTACCTTCTTCAAACTGTCAGAAAAATCTGTGTGAGAGAAATGCTTGATATGCTTTGACCTCACTGAATGATCAAAGTTGTTGTGATTACCCATCTCTATTCATCTCTTACAGTTCTTTCTGGTAGCTTTTTCCTCATTTCCTCCCTAGGAAAGATTTTCAAGAACCATATCATTATGACTTTATAATATTGCTTAAAATTGAAAAGATTTACTGCTTATTCATATCACCATCCCTAAATTATTTATTAATTTAGGGGCTGAGATAGAGTTGTCATACTGAGACTTTCAGATAGTCAAAAAACATCATTACCACTAAGAGAATAGAAAATACTCCGTCTTCTTCTTTCTAAAGCCACTGCCCCTCTGTTATTTCAATGACAATATTATTTCCAGATGAAGAAAGATACAACTCCCCAGAAATGTCCATAAATAGAAAACATTTGAGAAAGAAGGGTGTGCCACTGAGTTTTTAATGTTGATGAGGTACATTGCTTTAGGACCAGACAATGTCTGAATGCAAGGGTCAAATTTGTAAAGATTATCAGAAAATTAGAGTTCTTGCACAGATTGAACTATCTATTTTAATTGTAATATCCTTGATAGATTTTCCCATTGTATTTTAATAGGGATAGTGTGGGAGTCTCTGGTTTCACCCTCCTCCAAACCATTCTGTCTAAAGTAACCAGAGTGGTCTTGGTAAAAGAAGAATCTATTCAGACATTACTCCTGCCTGAGCCATTGGATAACTCTTAACTCAGGGCCATTTCCCTGTATTATCTGGCTCCATCCTCTCCTTCCTCATGCTTTGAATTCTAGGGCCAGGTATTCTTTCAGGCCCTCAATTCTACCATGACTTTTTCATCTCCTGGCCTCTACGTGGGCACTTCTCCCTTCCTGGAGTGATTTTACTCTTTACCTCCTTTAAATCTCACATAATTAAATCCTCATCATTATTGCAAATAAACACTTGGCTCCTCTTTGTGTCTGCCCACCCCAGGTCTGTGTTAGTGAAATCCCCGGCACATTTTCTGGAACTTAGTGGGCCTAACTTAACTGAGCAACTTTGTCTGGGGAACTGTGTTGTAGTTAAGATGCAAATCATTGTTTCATTTCAGAGACAAGGGAGAAAAAAGAAATCTTTGAGAATTAATATATGTCTATATATTTGTGATCATTCAGAAATATATCTCAGATAAATACCTGTGGCAGGATTTTATAAATATTCAACAATGTTAATAGGGCCAAGTATGGGAAATGGATGCATTAGCTAACCTTATCTCCAACAAATCCTACATCATAACGCAAGAAATTAGTTATAACATTTATTGAAAATGAGCACATTTTCTATGTAATTTTCCTTTAAAAATCCAGTTGGATTTGGAATTGGAATTATAGATAATGCCACATAAGCATTCCTAATGTTGTCAGCTCCACTGGGATGAAGTGTCTCACCCCAGCCCCTCAGATGCTCAATTATGACTTAAATCCTCTTGAAAACTCCCTTAAGACTCCATGTTACCTAATGTCAATTGCTCAGTTACAAATCAGGTTTCAAATGCCTCCAAATTCTGCACATTGAAGAGGTAAATGGAAAAATTTGAGAGCTGGAGAAGGATCAGATCAATTTGGACTTTCATTAAACTACACATAATTAACACAGAACAGATGCTCCCCAATTAACTGTGCTGGCTTCAGAACCAGGAAAATCCTTACTAATTGTCTTGGACAAAACTTAGCAGGGGAAAAAAGCTAGCAGAATCAACAAATATTCTAAAATAATTTATAATAACATTACCATTTTCTCATCTTAAAATATTTATGTGGCTCTGTGAACATCAGAGAATTAAATATCATGTAAAGTTATTTAAACAGAGGCAGGTACTTCCTTCTCAAGTTTCAAGATTTAAAACAGACAATCTTGATCAGGGTAATAAAAAATGAACAAGTACTAAGTTAGATAAAAAGCAAAATCTATCTAATTAAAGAACCTTTAACATACACACACACGCACACAAACATGCACATATATGTATGTGCATTTACATATTTATATATTTCCTAAATTATTTATATGCAACAATTTAAATAATATATACATTTATAGATACGTAATCTATATTTTTATCTCTCTATATATAAGTCTAAGAGCAAAATACTCTAGGACATTCACAAAACACTTATACAAGAATATAAATACCATCTACTGGAAAAAGACTAAACTTTGTCTAAGTAACAATTCCTAAAAGAAAACAAGTTTTGAAAGAGCAATAAATATATGGTCATTAAATATTCAATATATTATTTCTTTTAAAAAAATAAAAGAGTCTATCTTTTCTATTCCTTTAAAAAGTAGAATTTTAAAATTTTATTATTTTTCATATCTGTGCACGTGCATATACACATGCCACCTAAAGGGTTATTGCTTAGTTTCATAATAAGAATTTTTTTTCTTAAAAAACAGTGATAGATTCATATTCCAGGTTAGCATGTGGTCATTAGAGATTATGCAAGTATTTTCCAAAAGGAGAAAGCACAAAAATTTAATTGGAAAGATAGATGAAAGATGTACAATCAATCCAGCTACAAAAGCATAAACTTACAGATACAGAAAATAGTCTAGTGTATGTCACAGCACTCCTCTTTATCAGGATGGTAAGAATTAAGGCTTATTTTAATTATATCTTTTGAATGGTCTACAATTTAGCTCTAGTATAGCACTTAAGATATGGAGTAAGTTTCTCTGTGATTTGATTCTGTTTTGTTGTTCACTAGATATGTGGCATTGTATACGTTACATGAACTAGCTAAGCTTCAGTGCCATTATTTAGAAAACAGCAATAGCATTTACTATATCCTAGCACTGCTGAGGAAGTTCCAAGCAAAATGAGGAAACCCAAGAAAAATACTTACCAAGGTACCTAACACTTAGCACAGAATGTCTGAGTTGTGGTATGATGATCATAATTTTAATTAAAATAAGTTATAATTAACATTATAGTGATAGTGGGTGTTATATAAAGATTATTTGACTATCTTAAAATTAATAAAATTTATGTTTTAAAAAATTGATCTTAGACAACTTTTGTTTCATCAGTCTCTTGAACAAATTTTATAGCCAACATATGCCTGTCAAATAATCATTGACTCTTGTAAATAATCATTAATAAAATACCATTAAAAGACTTTCAGTAAAATGCCAATGTAAAACATGAATTTGATTCTCGATGTACTACTAAGTGTTAAGAGCTCTTACTATGTCTTTCTGGACTCTTCAACTTCCTTAGCATCTATCAATGCTGAGCAATGGGCTTGTCTGTGTTAAGTATATAGAGATGTTGAATCCCAAATATACTAATTTCTTCCTAGAAATTTTCACACT
The DNA here is from genome assembly GCF_048565385.1 of Saimiri boliviensis. NCBI lineage: Eukaryota > Metazoa > Chordata > Mammalia > Primates > Cebidae > Saimiri > Saimiri boliviensis. Next base: position 225,153,995 of record NC_133450.1, on the reverse strand, counting down.
AAATTTGGAAGCTGACATATTTAATGTGTCAGTCCTTTGTTTCATTAAAGGAATGTAATAGAAAATAGCATCTATTAAATATTTACTCAATTCAGACATTATGCTAGGCAGAGTAGAAGGAAGACATTATTCCTATTCTTACAATTTTCAGATTTTACTGTGAGATATGTAGCAGTAAAGAGAACAGTATAGCACAGTATGATAAATGTTATGAAAAGAATGCGTATGCTGCCCATATGGGGAGCCCCCGGGTTTGGGAAAAGGTCCTAGAAGATTTTTCTAAAGGAACTGAGATCTTCAGAATTTATTGAAGTTTATTAAATAGAAAAAAGAGGAAAATAAAGAATAACATATCCACATGCCCAGATTAAATCAGAACATAGTGTGTTCTGGAAAGTGAAATATAGCTACAGAAGATCGAGTAAAAAACAACGGGCTGACAATGTTAGGAAGAAGTGGACATAACAGCAAACTTCCACTATAAAGGATAGCTCTATAATAAGGTAAATATAAATGCCCTCTGAAAATAGCCCCTGAAGATGAGTTCAAAGTCAAACATTATTATACAAATCTTGAAAAGAGTGCAGTATTGAAAGTTTTAGAAACAGGGAGAGGAGTACAAGATGGCTGACTAGATGCAGCTACTACATGCCTCCTTCACAAAAGGGGACCAAAATATCAAGTAAACTTTCACATTTCAAATAAATTATCTAAAAAAGAACACTGGTATTCAATGCAGAAGCAATCAGAACAACCAAAAACAAAGAAGGAGAGGGAAATTAGGCACCCTGCCCAGCAGAGACCAGCTGGGAACTGGGAAAAACACCCGGATGAGGGAGAAAGGTAAGTGACAATCCCCCAGGGCTCCACATTTCTGCTAGAAACTTTTACAATCCTAGCTACAAGAGAACCTCTCAATCCATGCAGGCCTCAGGACTCACATGGGGAGCTGCCTAGAGACTGCACGATGGCATTGCTTTAGAGAGAGAGAACTTACACTGCATCCCACAGGCTTCTGATCCCTGAGCCGCTGCAGCTTAGTGCCATTCTGACAACTAAGCTCTCAAACGACTGTGTCCTGCCTTGAGGCCAACACTTCTGCTCTCCTCCCTGGCCAAGGAGGAGGAAGGAAGGGCAGGCACTTTAATATGACATAAGTACAAATCCCACTGCTGTTGCTATGGCTTCTGTGAAACCAAAGCACAAGCAAACTGGACTCCTTTCTGCTACCCACCTATGCTGCTCCAGCTGAGAGAGGGCACCCCCACCACTCACCCTCTAATCATAGGCCCGCAGCTGACACAATTCTGAGAGCCTGGATTCCAAAGGCTTGTGTCTTGCCTTGAGGCCAGAACTAATGCTGCTGTTACTGCCCCCAGGCTAAAGAGGGAGAAGGGAAGCCAGGCACTGTCACACTTTGTGAGGACAAATTTTACCACCAGTTCTGTGGGCTACTGCAGGGCTAAGGGATGGGAAAAACACCTCTCCCACAGCTATCTGCCTGTGCTGCTTCCATTGAGTGTAGCCTGCCTCCCAAGTGGCAGGCGTATAATGCAGCTGCCACTGCCCACAGCAGAGCATTTTGTCAGGGGCCTATAGAGCATCCTCTTCCTGCATATCACAGCTAGTGCTAGAATGCACTACTTTGGAGCCTGAGAAGAATTCCTGCAGCACAGTGTTATGCCCCTAGTACTCAAACATGCCATCCAGGGGCATGGAAATTGCCCAACACATTTGCCCAAATTTCCCAAAGCTGAATTCACAACCTTTGGCATTGGAACACTCCTTCTGGGGTCTGAGGTTGGGCCAACATAATCTACGAATACCAACACAGCATATACCATCAGTGGGCTAGTAAAGACACATATAGAAAAAAAGTAAAGGAATGGAAGAAGATAGTTCGCAGAAACAGAGACCAACAGCAAGCAAGAGTAGCTATATTTGTATCAGATAAAACAGACTTTAAATAAAAAAGATTAAAAAAAGAAAAAAGATAGAGAAGGTCAATACATGACGATAAAAGGATTGATTTAGCAGAAAGATATAACAATTATAAATATATATGCACATAGTACCAGAGTATCCATATTCATAAAGTAAATATTACTAGATCTAAAGAGAGAGATACACTGCAATAAAAAAATAGTAGAGGGCATCAACACCCTCTCTCTCAGCATTAGACAGACCACGTAGACAGAAAATCAACAAAGAAACACTGGATTTAAACTAGACTTTAGGCCAAATGAAACTATCACACATTTGCAGAACATTTTACCCAACAACTGAAGAATGTACATTGTTTTCATCAACACATGGAGCATTCTCCATGATTGACCATACGTTAGGCTATGAAATAACTTTCATCACATTTTAAAAAATTAAAATCATATCAAGGATCTTCCCAGATTACAATGGAATAAAAATAGAAATCAATAACAAGGGGAATTTTGGAAAGTTACAAATACATGAAAATTAAAGAAGATGCTTTTGAACACCATTAGCTCAAGGAAGAAATCAAGGAGGAAAGAAAAATAATCTTGAGACAAATGCAAATTGAAACATGACATACCAAATCCAATGCAATACAGCAAGAGCAGTGCTAAAAGTCTGTAGCAATAAAGACATCAAAAAGGTAGAAAATTTTCAAATAAAATAGTGTTGCACCTCAAGGAACTAGAAAAGCAAGAACAAACCAAACTTCAAATTAGTAGAAGTAAAGAAATAATGAAGATTACTGCAGAACTAAACAAAATAGAGACAATCAACAGTTGAAAGTGTTTCCTCTAAGAAATGGAGTAAGTATAATGATTCCTACTTTAATCTCTTCTATTCAACATAGTACTGGAAGTTCTAGCCAGAGCAATCAGGCAAGAGAAAGAAATACTGTAAAAGTCCATGTATTCTCATTTTCCAGCTCCCACTTATGAGTCAGAACATACAGTGTCTGGTTTTCTGTTCCTATGTTAGTTTCCTGAGAATGATGGTTTCCAGCTTCATCCATATCCCTGCAAAGACAGGAACTCATCCTTTTTTATGGCTGCATAGTATTCCATAGTGTATATGTGCCACATTTTATTTATCCAGTCTATCATATGGACACAAGGAGGGGAACATCACACACTAGGGCCTGTCGTGGGATGGGATATGGAAGGGATAGCATTAGAAGAAATACCTTATGTAGGTGATGGGTTGATGGGTGCAGCAAACTACCATGGCATATGTATACCTATGTAACAAACCTACATGTTCTACACATGTATCCCAGAACTTAAAGCATAATAAAAAATAAATTAATAAGTAAGAAATAAAAGTCATCCAAATTGGAAAAGGGGAAGTCAAATTGCCTTTTTACTGATAATATGATCTTATATTTATAAAAACCTAGAGACTCCACCAAAAACATTTTAGATATGCGAAATGAATTCAGTAAAGTTTCAGGATGCAAAATCAAGGTACAAAAATCAGTAGTGTTTTTATGTGTGAATAACGATATAGTCATGAAAGAATCAAGAAGGCAATCCCTTTTACAATAGCTACCAAAAATAGAATACCTAAGAAATTTAACCAAGGAGGTATAAAACCTCTGCAAAACACATACACACAACACACATAAACACATACACATAAAACATATACAAAGAAATGAAAGAAATGGAAGAGGAGACAAAAAAATGGGAAGACATCCCATACACATAGATCAGAATAATTAATATTGTTAAAATGATATTACCCAAAGCAGTGTACAGATTCTGTGACATTCCTATCAAAATACTAACATCATTCTTCATAGAATTAGAAAAAAAATTCTTAAAATTCATATGGAATTAAAAAGACTCCAAGTAGTCAAAACAATCCTAAGCAAAAAAAAAAAAAAACAAAAAACAAAAAACAAACAAACAAAAAAAAACAAAGCTATACGTATCACATTACCTGACTTCAAAATATATTACAAGGCTATAATAACCAAAAAAAAAATAGTATTGATATAAACAAAGACAGACAGGCCAACAAAACAGAATGGAGAGCCCTGAAATAAAGCCACATATTTAGTGTCAACTGATCTTTTGCAAAGCTGACAATAACTTACATTAAGGAAAGGACGCTCTCTGATATGGTTTGGCTATGTTTGCACCCAAATCTCATCTTGAATTGTAGTTCCCATAATTCCCACATGTTGTGGGAGCGACCTGGTCTGAGGTACTTTAGTGATAGGGCAGTTACCCTCTTGCTGTTCTCGTGATAGTGAGTGAGTTCTCACCAGATCTTATGGTTTTATAAGGGTCTTTACCCTTTTTGCTCAGCACTTCTCTCTCCTGCTGCTATGTGAAAATGAAGTGTTTGCTTCCCCTTCCACAATGCTTGAAAGTTTCCTGAAGCCTCCCCAGCCAGACTTAACTGTGAGTCAATTAAGCTTCTTTCCTTTATAAATTACCCAGTTTAAGGCCATTCTACATAGCAGTGTGAGAACAGACTAACAGACCCTCTATAATAAATGATGATAGGAAAATTGGATATCCACACACAGAAGAATGAAACTCTACCCCTGTCTCTTACCATCTACATAAATCAACTCAAACTAGATTAAAGATATAAATGTAATACCAAAAACTATAGAATTACTAGAAAAACGCCAAGGAAAAACTCTTCTAGTCATTGGCCTAGGCAAATAGTTTATGACTAAGACCTGAACGATACAGGCAACAAAAAACAAAAATTGGCAAATGGGACTTAATTAAACTAAAAAGCTTCTGTACAGCAAAAGAAATAATAAACAGAATGAAGAGACAACTTGCTAAATGGGAGAAAATATTTACAAACTATTTTTCCAACAGGATACTAACATCCAGAATGCACCAGAAACTCAAATAACTCATCAGGAAGAAAACAAATTATCCCATTACGAAGTGGGCAAAGGGCATGAATAGGCATTTCTCAAGAGAAGAAATACAAATGACCAACAGTTGTACAAAAAAAATGCTCAACATTGCCAAACATCTGAAAAAAATGCAAATCAAAACTACAATGAAGTATTACCTCAGTCAAAATGACTATTATTAAAAAGACAAAAAAAATGATAGATGTTAGGAAGAAACAGAGAAAAGGGAACTCTTAAATACTCTTGGTTAGAATGTAAACTAGTATGCCCACTCTAGAAATCAGTATGGAGCTCTCTCAAAAACTAAAAATAGAACTACTATTTTGTCCAAAAATTCTACTACTGGGTATCTACCCAAGGAAAAGAAATCAATATATTAAAGGGATACTTGCACTTACATGTTTGCTGTAGCACTATTTATAATACCAAAGATCAAACTAAGTGTCCATCAACAGATAAATGGATAAAGAACATGTGGTATATATACACAATGAAACACTACCCACCCATAGGAAAGATTAAAATCATATCATCTGCAGCAACATGAATGAATCTGGATACCATTATTTTAAGTGAAATAAGCCATGCACACACACAAAACAATATTGCATGTTCTCTCTTATACATGAAAGCTAAAATAGTTTATCTCAAGGAGGCAGAAAGTAGAAAGATAGATAACAGACTGGTAGGGGTGAGTGAGACAGAGAGGGAAGGATGAAGAGAAGTGGGTTAAAGGGTACAAACATACAGTTAGATAAAAGGAATAAATTCAGTGTTTGATAACAGAGTAGGGTGACTATAGTTAATAAAAATGTATTTGGGTGAGGATACCTTAATAACCTGACTTGTTCACCATGCATTAAATACATGTAACAAAATTTCACATGCCCCATAAATTTGTACAAATTTTTAGAAAGTTTGAGAAAGAATAAAATGTATTGTTTATCACTGCGTATAAAAGTATCAGGGTTCTAGAAGGGAAAAGAATTCACCCCAGATGCTTCCAATGAATAGATTTAAGTAATCTACTTACAGATGTATTTTAGGGTTAATTGAACAATCAAGTTATAATTAAGTATCCAAAGAAAGACATAGTAAAAGGAATTTCCTTCCACCAGGTCTTTCATGAAGAAGATCAAATTAATACAAGTATGATGAGGAGTTTATCTGGATTTTAGGTTTATTGTAGGTGTGGTTAACCTCAGTGCAACAAAGGATTCCAACTCCTGTAGAGATATCTAGTGTTTACATTTGGGTTGATTTACCAGCACAGAAAGGGTCTGATTGTGGTGTTAAGGTCATCTCTTTGTACTTTGTCTCAGAGAAGGTTTTGCCATATGCTTTTGTTCCTCATTTTGCCCCTTTTCCAGCAATATTCTACTCTTACTTGTTATTTAAATATGTTAGCTTGGTCATGGGAGTTACTAGAAGTGGTGGGGGGTGGGAAGATTTGCAGTCTTTGTTGTTTTGAGCAAGGCTCAGTCTTAGTGTGTGACCTTTCTTGGTTCTAGCACCTATCTTCTGGATTTATTTATGGACTTCATTCATAATCTTGGCATTATCCTAGTAGATGGGTTCTTCTGTTGCCTACTCTGGCTGCTATAAGTTTTGACTAGTGTCCCAAGTGCAGCAATGCCTGCTCTTTTGTCACATATTAAGGCTTTTGTTCCACAGTAGAGGTTTGGAAGAAGGAGCTGGTTAGAGTTTCTCATCCTTTCCTTCCACTTGCTCCTCCCTTTTCCCAGCCTGCACCACCGCAGGGGCTTTTTAGGTCGCTTTCCAATCTTCCCCATGAGTAGTCAGTAGATTTGTGAAGGAAGAGCCTGCTAGATGACGCAGACTCTCTCAATTTCTCTCCTTCCCAGGACTTTTATGCTAACCAAACAGCCTGCATGTAATTTTTTATCAATTTTTCATCTACTTTAGCTGAGCTCTTCTTAGCAGTTTCTGGTTGTTTCTCCCCAGCTTAGTGTATATTCACATGTACCTGCCTGTGTCTCTTTCCAGTCTTTCCAATCATATGATGAGGAGTTTATTTCCAATCATATGATGAGGAGTTTATTTCCAATCATATGAGGAGGAGTTTATCTGGATTTTGGATTTGTTGTAGGTGTGGTTAACTTCAGTGCAACAAAGGATTCCAATTCCTGTAGAGATACCTAGTGTTTACACTGGGGTTGATTTACCAGCATAGTCAGGTCTGATTGTGGTGTTAAGGTCATCTCTTTGTACTCTGTCACAGAGGGTCTTGTCATAGGCTTTTTGCCCCTCTCCCAGCAATATTCTGCTTTTGCTTCTTACTCAAATATGTTAGCTTGGTGATGGGAGTTATTGGAAGTGGGGCGGGGGAGGGTGGGAAGATTTGCAGTCTTTTTTATTTTAAGCAAGTTTTGGGAGAGCTCAGCTAAAAACAGATGAAAATTTGATGAAAAATTAAATGCAGGCTGTTTGGCTAGCATAAAAGCCCTGGGAGGTAGAATCTTCATCATCTTGCAGGGTCTTCCTTCACAAAATCTACTGAGCACTCACAGCCACTTCCTGTAAGCACCATTACACCTTAGATTGGGGGTCTGCTGGTTGTTGAGCAACATCAGCTCTCTATTACCCTGCGATTTTGAAGTTAGTGTGGCTAATTTTTGCTTTAAGACTGAGAGCAACCCTTCCTCCAGACTTTCTATATCTAAGGGATAACCGAGAAACCTGGTCAATGAAGTATTAGCTAATACAGAAGTGTTTGCCTTAGAGAACATCCTATATTCACGGTAAATACTGTGAATGAGAAAACGTTGTTGTTTTAAACCACAGAAATTGTAAGGTAGTTTATCACAGCAGCAGCATCTAGCATGTCTCAACTAAGCACAGTATTTAAACTAGGATATTTGAGGTGACTGGCAGAGGGACACAGGGTCTGTGTTCCTTCTAGGAGTCTGGGAAGAAGCTGGAATTCAGTTCAGTTACTAGAAAATATGAGGCAAAGACTAGTTTCTGGAGTTAATTTAAAAATTTTAGAGGTTTAGTTACAGTATAAACTGCAGGCAAGGCCAAAACACAAGGCCAAAACACACGGGAAACAAGGTAAGAACAAGTCACTCAGCAAAACTGCCTCAGTGTGAGCAGTGAGTCATTGAGCTCCTTCTGATTCCCAGAGTCTCAGGCAGATTTCTAAATGGAGTGATTAACTGGCCTATATAGTGGGCTATAAAGATGGAAAGCCAAAGAGTTATCACAACCCCAAAGCAGGTTAAGAGCCTCTCTTGTAGGAGAAGTCCCTTCAATAACAAAAATATATCATTTTGATCAAAATGCCATTATGAACTTCTCCTTCTGTGGCAAACAGCTTGAATTCTATGACACTATCACCCACGTCCATATGTTTCAGTGTTTGCTCTGCCAAGATGTCTGCTTGCCATTTGTTCTGTCTGTGCAATGCCAAACACCCAGGTGAAAAGTGAAAAATTCAGTCAGTGTTTCTAAACACCCAGATGTTTGGCACCAACTATGTAAAATATCTGGATGCATGACAGCATTTCTCACTTTTTCATCTGGTTGTTTGGCATATATAACATGAACAATGGTGTAGATGCTAAGTACTCTTAGGAGTAAGAAAATATGAAACATTATCATAACCCAGTACATTTTATTCCTAAAGTATTAGAGAGCCTTAGTATTGAATTGGACTTTAGAGGACACCTAATACAACTTCCCTCATAATATATGTGTGGTGTCTCTGCAATCAAATCGAGGAGACTTCAGTAAAACCTGTCTGGTATCAGGAAAGATGAATTCATGATTTCTAATTTCACATTATAATCATGAATATACTTCATTCAAAAAATGTTAGTTGGGTGATTCTTCTGATCCAGGTCTTGGAGCTAGAAAATACAAATACGTCTTCAAGGAGTTAACTTCAGTCTAGTAGAGGGAAGACGCTGGACAGCAGCAGGGGAAATGAAGATAAGAGGACTGTCAGGAGTCAGATTTCAGACACTGAGTCAAGAGGACTTACCTAATTAAATATACCCACGGCTGCCTGAGTATCTCTTAGTACCAGCTATTATGATAGGCAGGACACCAATTTTCCATATTTAATCTGCATAAAACCCTTAGCACATAGAGATTCTTATTCCTATTTTATGGCCATTTAGGGGGATTAAGTAACATACCAAGGCCATACAATTTGAAAATTCAAAGAATATGGTGTGTAAAATAGTATCATCTCCCTCCAAACACCTTTCACTGAATTGCCTTGCCTCCCTTCAAACTACTCTAACAAAGCTCAAGTCCTCAGCACCTCGATCTTGTCATCTCAGGAATGATCAGACCCTAGAGAAGAAGGTTTGGATCGCAGGCGCTTACAGATTTCTTCAGAAGGAATACAATTACTCAAGAAAACAAAATCAGCCACAAGAAAATAATAATACACAAAAGGAATGATTGGCACTGAAAGGTGGAATAGAACCTAGCCTCCAACGCCGGAAAATGAGAGAACATAAAATGCGCATAAATGTTAAGGGCAAGGAACAGAGTTAAAGAGAACCGGCATATTTTCTAATCAAAAGAGGCCATTTCCCATCTTCAGGATGTGAAATCCAAACCTAGATAAAGAGAGACTTTATTCAAAAAGACCATGGCAATAAAGAAAATATTTCAGTCTCAAGATAGGGAAGGGTAATAAGGGACTTTCCAGAGTAAGTGATCAAGGGAGGAGGGCTGTGCAGAGAGGCTGCTTCAGGAGCTGTGATGGGAAGTGTTTCTCACTGACTCTCACTATGGGAAGCTGGAGCAGGGGACTGTTCTGCATTTTAGTGCTTGCTCAGATTTGGGGGCGAGCCGATGTTCTGGGCCCTATGTGAAGGAAAGAAGCCTAAAGTTTGGTCAAACCAAGGCAGAGGGCAAGAAGTGGGCAACTGTAAACATTTGTTCAAGAGCCATTGGTGGTATTGACTTCAGAAGGAATCATCTATTTAATCTGCCACAGTTTACAAACGTATTTTACACATTTTAGCAGCTTTCTCCTTTTATTGCAGGCTCATTCATGTCTCCTTTTAACGCTGCTATGGTTATAAAATGCTGCTATAAATGACAACACAGGATCCTAGTTGCCCAACCCCGACTTATTCTAACTGATGAATCAGGTTTCTCTGGATAGAGGCATGCAAATTCACCCAGCCCTGGACCTTCTCTGCCCGATTACAGGAGGTTGTTCCCAACTGGCTGGGAGACTCCCATGAAGTGTTTTGGTGACTAAAGCCTTGGCTCAGAAAGCCCTGCTGAATTGAATTTCCTGGATTTCAGCTTGAACTGGAGCATTCCTCACATTTATTCGTTTTCATCTTGATGAAGCAACGTTTTGAAGTGGAAATTCTGAATTACTACCTCTGGCCTGCCAGGAGACCAAATAATCTACTTCTAAATTCTTAGGAAAGCTTAGTTTAAAATATAACTGCTTTCTCAGCGGACAGTGGTTTATTGTCTCCTTATGTTTCGAGTAAGAGATGTGGTTTCTTTGACCACATGGAATCTCCCTTTAAGCACCCTTCAGCTTGATGTAATGTATGATTTATATCAGGATAACAACAAATTCCCCACCCACCAACAACCTTTTAAACCCAAATCATAACTATTAAATAAAAGTTAATGATTAGAGTGCATGTCTTATTCCGCAATCTGAGTGAAGTGTAAAATGCAACAAAGTTTGATTTCCTTATTATGTTAATTTTATTCCTGTTATCTTAGGGGAGTTACAAAAATTATACTGAATAACTTAAACAACAGTTTATAATCCCTTTAACTGACCTCCTCCTTTTCCATATGGGGGATGTTTCTTTGAAATTTTTCTTCATTCCTTACTTTTACCATGGTAATTGTTCATTGTAATCCAGGGTTTCTCTTCTAGAGATTGAGTTATGTATCCAAAGAAGAAGAGATAGTCTCTGGGGACTGTAGTAGGTCAGTCATTATGGAATAATGTTGCTCTTACAAATGCAATGTTCAAGTTATAATGAAATACACCAGGGGTCTGGATAATTCACTGAAGATCATCAATCATATCTCAGAGGTAAATGCTTAAAATACTCAAAGTTCAAGAAGGCAAACTGAAGAAATATTTTTAATAAAATAAACCCACAAAACTCTGATTTCAATGTGCAGTTGAATTACTGGCAAAAATTCAAATTTCCTGATTTGTCAAAACATAAAAAGAAAAGAAAATAATACAAAAATGAACACCATAATATCAGAATGCTGTCATGAGTGAAGCTATTAGCAGTGATTTAGGCCTCATTAATGTTACAGAGAAAAATATAGCCTATATACTTGTATGGTATTTTTCTTGTGTAAATGAATACTTAGAAAACCATTGAAAACTTCATTTCTTACAGCCACTATATATTATTTCTAAGATTGTGATGTCAAGTACATCTGACTTATCTCTCTGCCTATTAAAACTTATTTCATAAGGAAAAACTATACCTGAAGTTGATTAAGAGTGAATACTGGTTGCCTAGGAAGCAAATATATTTCTCACTACTATTGTATGTTTAATTTTTAATGAGGAATTCTATCCTTTTAATTATTATATGCTATATGAAAGTAGTAAACAATGCTATAAATCTCTGGAATTCACCCTATGGTCATAGCGCATTAAACACTTGGGCAGCTAAGATTCATATGAACAAATAAAACTGAGAGGGCACAGTACCGTATAATTCTATAAAGATTATGAACACAACAGGGGCAGGAAATTGGCTACTCGGCACTAGTACTGCTTTGTGTCTTATCTAATTGTACATAGCCTAGGTTAGCTGAGCTAAGGACATCTCCTGCTATGCTCAAAATAGATAAACAGTGCCTAAAGTTGATAATAGTTGACAAAGAAAAATACTGTGCCTCAAATGACAAGACACCTCTGAGGATTATCAAATTTATTATCTTGAAAAGATTGGATTTTCACAAGACTATCAAACGGGAAGAGGAAACTGAGGGGAGTAAGAAAACCGAGACTTAATTGAATTTGCAAGATACATTGACTGTCACCAGGAAAAAATCAAGGGAACTACATGGATAATTTAAGGGACAAGAATCCTTTTCCTTAATGTTTGAATTTTCAGTTTACAGTTCGTGTAAATATGTATAGTGTGTGTGTGTGTGTGTGTGTGTGTGTGTGTGTTTGTGTGTGTGTGTGTGTGTGTGAGAGAGAGAGAGAGAGGGAGAGAGAGAGAGAGAGAAAGAGTTTCAGAAACATCTTATTGGCAGTAAAGCCAATACTATTCTTACATGGCTTTGGTCAAGTAAGAAAAATAACATACATGTGTTTTGAAGTGTAAAAAGTATTGTCTCAGGAGTTATGAAACCTGAGCTTTGCTGCTCAATAATTGTGTAACTTGGCTAAGTCATTTACATATACAATTACAATTATGTTTTTCTGCTTTGCAATGGTCCACAGTATCTTGATCTTTCTATTGTTTATTTTACCTGGAAATCAGATATTTACATACATATCATCCAGGATTGTGTTGAGCTGTAACTAAATCCAAATAGTTGATTTTAAGAATGTTCAATTCTACATTCTAAAACTGCCTCTTTATTTGACAATCTGGATTTTCACACACACACAAAAGTTTAGCAGCTGTCCCTTTGTATTATTATTCTTTTTAATAATTAGTAAATACTATTTACAGAGCACTTATAAAAACTACAGTGTAATACATCAAACTTCCTCAATACTTAAATACTGATAGCTTTATGTGTAAATATATATATAACACATATATTATATATAGTGTATGTTGTATATTATACAATTTACGTATCACCTATAGATACATAAGCTGTCTATATACATGTTAACTATGCAGATAGATGACCTGAATATGTGTATGTGTATAAGTAATTTTTTATTCTTTAATTCATAATATATTTAAAGAGAAAAATGTTTGTTTTCATTGACTACTTAAAGGGGATAGAGAGGAAAAAGGCAGGAACAGAAAAAACATATTTTGTTACTTCACCTATCACTCCCTGTATTCTCAACTCCCCAAATACACTTTATATGAACTGTAGAGACAATCAAAGAATCACAAGGACCTAGTTTTCTAAAGAGTACTGTAAAGTTCACGACTAAACCAAATCATCAGTCTCTGTGGGTTTCAGTTTCCTGATCTGTAAAACTATGTCTTAAAACATTATGTGTATACACACACACACACACACACACACACACACACATACACACACACAGAAACACATACATAGCACTCTTTTTTAATGCTAAAATTTATTATTAAGTCTCCATTGCTTAAATAATCTTGGTGGGTGGGGTGACAGAGCAGGATAGCAAAGGTTGAAATCCCAACTCTGCCACCTAATTTGTTATGTTGTTACCTTGAGAAAATTTCCTAAACTTCCTGAGGCTCAGTTTTCATATTTTTGAAATAAGGTTGATGATACTTGTCTTTGAGAATTGTCTTTCATTGTTTTATACTTACCTTGGACAGTACCTGGTAGATAGCAGATTCTCAAAAGATATTTGTTGAAGAAAAAATGAATGAATGAAAGTATAGGAATATGTAGTAATCTATATTATACAGCATAAATTATAGATATTAATATTAACCTCTATTATTGCATATAGTGACATCTATACCTACTCATATATATTTTGGAATATTGGGATAAAAAATAGTACATACCCACTGGTGCAAAGATATTACATATTTTTAAAAACCTATGCTGTATAACATATAACAGAATCAATGGAGTGTGTGTGTGTATCCTATTAATCCTAAATAAATTCAAATATATTTATTTCAAGGAATCTGGGTCACATAATTGCTGAGATTAGTGAGTCTGAAATTTATAGGTCAGATTTGATTTTGCAATTTTGAAGTAGAATTTTTGTTCTTCAGGAAACCTCAGCTTTTGTTCTTAAGAACTTCAGCTGACTGGATGAAGCCCACTTAACTATCAAAGATAATCTTTAATTAAAGGCAACTGATTTTAAATGCTAACTACATTTACAAACTACCTACACAGCAACACCTGAGATTAGTGGTTGATTAAAAACCATGTAGTATAGCCTAGCCAAGTTTACACATTTACACATAATTACAGCAAACAGAGGAAAATCCTAAAAACAAAATAAACCTAGGTTCTTTTTATGATGGTTTAGAAATATTACTTGCTATTGGTCTCCATCTGAAACTAGTCCAATTGTTCAATAGAACTATATTTACATTAAAAAAATAAACATAGAAATGGACTCTCTGGTTCTTAAAACTTGAAATTTACATTGTCCCATCTGAGTTCCTCCCTCAGAAAACCAAACCTCTGGCAAGGAACTGGAACTCACCAGATCACTGCATTCAGACCACAAGACAGCCAGACCCCATATCCATCATGATTGCCACTTATTAGTCTGTTCTCAACTGCTAATAAAGACATATCCAAGACTAGGTAACTTATAAAGGAAAGAGGTTTTACTGACTCACAGTTCCACATGGCTTGGGAGGCCTCACAATCATGGCAGAAGAACAAGGGACACATTACCTGGTGGCAAGCAAAAGAGAATGAAAACCAAGCAAATGGGGTTTCCCCTTATAAAACCATCAGATCTCATGAGACTTATTCACTATCACAAGAATAGTATGGAGGAAATCTCCCACTGAGTCCCTTCCACAACACGTGGGAATTATGGGAGCTACAATTCAGTATGAGATTTGGATGGGGACACAGCCAAATGTTATCAGCCTCCTTCCCCTTTCTAATTCTTGTTTTCATGCCTTCTCCACTATATAGATACCCCCAATTTTAGTTGATGGATAGACAAATTTGAGACTTTGTGTCACATCCTCCTCAGCTGCAGCTCCTGATTAAAGCCTTTTTCCTTGGCAATACTCGTCTCAGTGCCTGGTGTTCTGTGCAGCAAGCAGCGGGACCTAGACTGAACCCTTTGCATTTCTATAACATGTCTACTCATTTTCCGTCCAGAAGTTTCTGGACGGAAAATGACAATAAAACTTGGACTAATAAACAATTCTACCTATTCAAAATAAAACAAATGTGTTAGAGCAGATTTCTTTCTGATGAAAGAAACGCTTCATTGGCCAGGCACTGTAGCTGATGCGTATAATCACTGTAAAAGGCCAAGTTTGGAAGATTGCTTGAGCCCAGGAGTTGGAGGCTAGCCCGGAGAACATGGCGAAACCCTGTCTCTACAAATATATATATATAAATTACCTGTCTCTAAAAAATATATATAAAAAAATTAGCTGGGTGTGGTGGTTCACACTTGTACTCCTAGCTACCTGAGAGGCTGAATGTGGGAAATCAAGAGTACACTGAGCTGTGATTGTACCACTGCACTCCAGCATGGTGAAAAGAGTGATTCTCTCTCTCTCTCTCTGTGTGTACCTATTTTAGACACATTATATTTAGAGCAATGTGTTACTATTGTTCTAAATGTTTAATTTACCCAGTGTAAATATGTAAACTTGGCAATGACCTGGCTCATAGAAATCAGCATAGAAAAGTGAATGATAATTTTGTCTACCATTAACAATTGATGGTCTAAGTGACTAACATTATTGTGATACTAATTGAAATGCAGAAAATAATCTACTTTTCTTTATACAATATCAGTGCATTATTCTAAGTTTATATCCCAAGTAATTTTTTGATAATTCTAGAAGTTATCTAGTCTGAGAGACTTTTATCCTTCAAACTTAATGTGACACATCATAAAAGTCAGCCTTAATTTTCTTGAGCTGTGTATGGATCTAATAAAGTAAAATCAACTCCAATATCTTGCATTTGCCTACTTTGTATTAAGCTGGCCCTCATGGGAATGTCAAAGACATCTTGGAAATGGTCTTGAACCAGTTAATAATAAAAATCTTTTTCCCTGAAGAAATCAGGATACCATTTTGGTCATAATTTATTATTACATATTCATTTTAGGCAGAACAGCAGGCAGCCTCAAGTAGAGATATTGTAATAGTGTTCTCAAGGTCCCTGCCTGTTATTGCTGCTCAGAAACCTACATACTTAATTGTTAATTCACATCAATTTTCTACACATTTGGAAATAGCTACCTAATGCATCAATTAATTAAGTTTAATATCAGAATATAAATGGGTGCAAAAGTCATTAAAATTTTTTTACTTATATTTTCTTTACTTAATTCATCTTGAATTATTACAGACAAAAATAAAATTACATAAATGTTAAATACAAAATGTTATATATATATATAGTTAAAATTAAGAATGTTATAGATGTAGAGAAAAACCAGGCCTTAATTCCTATAAAGATACTCCTAATTGTTCAATATAGAAAATTTCAGAAAATATGAGCTTAAAAAAATTGGACTCTGTATTCTCATACTAATCAGCAATTCTTAACAGGGGCTATAAATTACTAGTTATCAAAACTGAAACATCACTCATCTGTATCCTTTTCCAGGTTGAAAGGCCACCGTACTTCTGTATATCCTACTGAATGAGAACATAGTGAGCTCGTTATGAGAATGTTTGAAACCCACAGTGAAATCCTGGTCTGGTCTTAAGCAAAAAGGGCACGAAGAGATGCTACACATTCAGCAGAAAGCACTACTCTGTGGAGCGGTGCATTGAGCTTGTGATGGAGTCAAATCCAGGCCCCGAACAGGATTCTGAGACAAGTCCAGCAGTGAGACCTGATACGTTTAGCTTTAACAATGAATGGGGCCACTAGAGTCTTCTCTGACATAGTCCAAGGGAATGTTTCCTCAAGACCCAAGAGAACAGTCAGATAATACAGGAACACTGAAAGTGGCCTTTTCTATTTGGGGATCCAAAAGAATGAGGCCCTACCTGAGGTTGTGAGAGGAGCTAGACTGATGTCAACAAAGACTAGTACCAGGGATTGACGGACTGATACTAAGTAAATGCTATTTACTGACTGGACAACAAAATGGCCTTTAACACATCCACGGAAGGATAACAAATGCCACGAAGAAGAGGTAAGGCATCAAGAACTCTGAAGAAGAAGGTTTGAGAAGCATGAGAGTCCACTGATTTTTCAGAATATAGATTAGAGTTAAAGACATTTTTTAAAACTTTTATTTTACTTTAAGTTCCGAGATACATGTGAAGAACGTGCAAGTTTGTTACATAGGTATATGTATGCCATGGTAGTTTGCTCCACCTGTTGACCCACCATCTAGGTTCTCCCCCCGACCCCCTGTACCCCAAAAGGCCCTGGTGTGTGTCCTCCCTCCCCGTGTCCACGTGTTCTCACTGTTCAACTCCCACTTATGAGTAAGAACATGCAGTGTTGGTTTTCTGTTCTTGTGTTAGTTTGCTGAGGAAGATGGCTTCCAGCTTCATCCATGTCCCTGCAAAGGACATTATTTCATTCCTTTTTTATGGCTGCACAGTATTCCATGGTGAATATGCACTACAGTTTCTTTATGTGGTCTATCATTAATGGGCATTTGGATCAGTTCAAGGTCTTGAGTCAAAGACATTTTAATTATATGCACTGCTTTAGAGTACTTGAAGGACTGACTCTTTAATAACTACCTAAAATATTGAGTAAGCACACTTTGTTGAATCAGTAAGCCTCCAAAACAATCTCACGCTTCAAAAAATTTTGTATGACAGCACTAAGATATGCAAGCACCTATCCCAGATGCAAGATTCAGCTTGCAGCTGTCACTTCTCATGTTGAATCCCATTATATAAAAGGAAACTTTGAACAAGTCACCCCGAAAAACAGTAGCTTGATAAACTGTTTCTACCTCTGAGCAGTAAAAGGTTGCCCAAAGGAACCCTGTCACCAGGTCACCAGTGACATGCTCCTTCTTCTAAGGATCCCAAGACAAGAACTCATGGGTGCATTTTAAGTCCTTTTCTCTTGGGGTCCAGGAAAGTTACTATATCAATCATCACCTTGTGAAAGAAGCCAGGGGCCTCTACCCTTGTTTTCTGTAGTTACATAAATATCCCTGAGGTAAAATACCATTCTGTGAAAGAGGAAAGTTAAGGAATGTTAACCGATTTCTTATTGTTTGTTTTCAAGTGTCAAGCCTTGTTGAAGACTGCTCTGAGCTCTGTTAACCTGGAATAATTTGACTTTTTCATAGACAAGTATCTCATTGTCCTGAATACCAAGTTATCTCCCTCTAAGGATCTCTTTTAAAGGTAAGTTAAAGGAAAGAGAAAAGGCATTGCTATTCCTGAGTCAGACACACTTCTGCCAGAAATCATCCTTGATTCATGTTTCTCATTTCTAATTATCATGGGATGAAATAGCTCTTTGCAGCCCCAGGGCCCAAGTCTTGAGGGTGACATGAAGATAGTTCTGAAGGCATCTAAATAAGTATCTAGCAGTGCCTAACTATATGGGAAAACATAACCCATTCAGAGGATAGTTAATTTTTTTGTGCTGGTTTTTAAGGTTAGTGTGTACACCCTAATTCTTGCCATTCATTGGGCTGAGTTTTATGTTTAATGTGCCCCTGTTAGAATAATGCAAGTCTTTGTATGTATAAACAATATATGATATGGGAAAAATATTTGAATTACATCAGCTTATTGGGTAGAGATATTCAATTTGGGAACACATCCTTTATATAGAATTTCTGTGATCAATAATCATCTGTCAGATATTTAACTCATGCATAAAACATGTGTAGGCATAATTTGTGGCATGTCCAAACAACCTTTTAAATCATTTTCTTCTTCTTGCTTTTTCTACTCCCATCTTTTTTTTTTTTTTCAAATAAACTAGGCACCCAATCTATTTCCCATGAAATTACTTTCCAGACTCTTCAAATGTATTCCTCTCAAAGCTGTTCTCTTAGAGCATTCATTTAGTTCTGAAAGCAGCATTCATCTGATTTGTCTCTGCAATCATTGTTTCAGATGAGCATATTCCCAAGGACAAATTTAAAAGCTCTAACACAGTTTTATCTATTTGAAGTGGCCTGCTCTGTCATCGGCATTCATGGAGCTTTCAGACTCAGCTCCAGTATGCTCAGTAAGTACCTCCAAGATTTTATTCTGCCTTCACAAGAGCACTGTACACTTTACTCTCAGTATGTTATGGAAGGTGCTTTTCCAAGGAGGGAGGACAGAGGATCCAAGAAAGAAAGGGAATGGTTACAGCTGGAAGATAGGAAAAAGCTTTGCTATTGACCCAGTCTCAGTGAAATAATTATTTCATGGAAGCAGTTGTGAATCTTGCTGTTTATAGGGTTGGAAGCATATATTTAATCAGAGCTATCAGAGCTGTTTGTAGTTAAGTTGACATGGTCAATATATCTTTGAGTGTATATATGTGGTGTGTGTGTGTGTGTGTGTGTGTGTTTATATGTAAACCTGTGACTTATTTCAAAATGAAGTGATTCCTAATTAAAAATGACTTGATTGTGTAGTGCAATACTTCCTGTTAGAAGACTTGTTAAGTTAGCATTTCCTAAGACGTACTTCTTATCAATTCTGGGAAATATAATCTTGGGTAAAATTTTCAGGTGCCTCCATCCTGTTCATATGTCTTTTCATAACAGTACCTGAAAATGTTTTTTCAATTTAAGATTTCATAATAACAACAAAAAAGATTAGCTGAGAATTATTGAACCCACTCTAGAATGAACTCTGGTGCTTAATAAACATTTAACTTGGCATCAAGTGACAACTAGAATTTATACAAAGAGGATTTTACTGTGATCCCTAAAAAATAGGAGACAGTCTTTGGCGCTTGAGGTTAAGAAATTTATGTGTGCTTTTCCTGAAAAACTTCTCTTTTGGCTGTGTTGTTAATTGGAACTTGTTTTCTATTTTCTATATCCTGAGTTACAGAACCATGACTTAGAGAAAAGAACACGATGTAAAAAGTAAGACATTTGGAATTACCTACTTGCTGTATTCCTTTCCGTGTATTAGAATTCGGCAAGCTGTTTATCTTCTTTGACCTCAGATTTATTTCTCTCTGTTTTATAAAACAGAAGCAATAACATGACAGTTATTTAAAAGTTACAACAATATTGTTAGGCCATCAGGGCTTAATTCTCTCAAGGAGTATGGATGATCTTACTGAACAGCATGTCTTCAACACACTACAGAATTCTGTAATGCTGTAACAGAAGATGTTTACTTCTCTGTAGCACATAATTGCAAACTGTTCTGAACTGATGTAAACCAATTTGATTTCACACAACTGAGAGGTTCTTTTATAGAAAAAGCTGAACATTTTGATGTGGATGAGTATTTGTTGCTCATTGTAAGCAAACTTTGTTACCAGCTGTAATAAAACAAGTTTCAGACCAAAATCTATATCCATACAGACATACATTAATTAAACATGAATGCACAGGCAAACTCAAAAGAGTTAAACAATGTTGTTTAAGTTTGATAAAGACCCAGCTCACTGTGCTTTTAGATGAACAAACAATATGTATTTGTTACATGAATGATTTACAGGAGACAGATACAGTAATATTTGAGAGGCAGACTTTGTTACCTTTATAAATTTGCATAAGTCACTAAGAAATTCTCTCACCCAAAGACTGGCTCAAGTCCATTTAGTGGTGTAGCCTTGGGGGCCATCCCAACAGATCTCACAGATTCTAATTCCCCATTTTATGCAAGTGTTAAGTATGTTTCTAAAATACTTTAACCAATTCACATATCTTGAATTCTACTAATTTCACAATTCAGAATCCATTTCTCATATCCATTATGCTGATTAAGAAGCCACTAAATTCACCAATGAAAACCCACTTCTCATGCTAATTATGCTAATTCACCACTTATCTGGTATTTTGCTGAATATGAAGATAGATGAAACTTACAATGTAGAGGCCTCTGAAGTGTGGTCATCCTGGGATAAAACTGGCTGACCTCTCATGGGGTGTGGTTTTCATCAGAACAAATGGCAGTCTGACAACCCTAAATAAAAGTAAAACCATTGTCATATACATTCATATTACACTTTATTCTGAAGAATTTTAAAGTAATTTATCAACGTCATGACAGCAAGTATCTTAACTTCCCCTCTCTTTCTCTGACCTATACTTCCTATTCCATGTAGTTGGGGAGAGTGTTTATCAACCACCGTAGTTTTTTGGCAAGTTTACTTCTCCTTGAATCCACACCAGGAACTATTCCTTTCCCCATCCACACATACTCCTTGCAGAAGTCATGATTATCTGTTACTTCCTTCCACCAAGTATAGCTCTCTGGATTCAGCCCCCCTGAGGATTTCACAGTTTAACAATTCCATTATCACTGCATGTGATCTATAATCACCTGGCATTGGTTCACACTGCTTTATCTTTTAGGAAAGGCAAACATATGGGGTGAATAACTAGAGTAGATTTTCTAGGCCAGGGAATACAGTACAGTCTTCTACCTCACCTGGGCTACACATTGGCCACACATGACACATTACTGTTCTACCAATTCCCCAAATTTTCTTTGCTTTTTCACTTTATATTGGATGCTTACTCTTTCAGCCCATTTGCAGAAATTCTAAGATCTGAAACATAACCAAAAAATCAACCAGTAGCTGGGATTATGCTTGTGGAGAGAGCTCAAGTTTCAAAAAGCCAGATGTAGTATAGTCTAAACACACATAATGTGCCCGTTCTGTAGTTTTACATGAAAATGTAAATTTGGAACAGTTAGTAGTGTGTGCAATTGGATTAAATATCTTTGCTGTTGCCAACATAAAATTTGTGGGTCTTTTAATGTGCATCTGTGAGTAAGGGTTTAAGGAAATGAGTATGCGTGATGCACGCCTACTTCAGTCTCCCGTCACCTCCCACACTTTGGCAAGATTCATAGGTTTTGGCTGGAAAATTAGCCTTTTCTTGACTTTGGTTTCTCTTTTTCTCACCTTACGATTCATATAGAAACTGCTTCCTCTTGAGTTCATTCTTATACCTTAATTCAGTGGCCCATTCTAGTTTATTTTTTCCAGATGTTTCTTATGTATAGCATAACATACACAGCGTATGATACTTGTGGTTGCCATGTTTTTCATTGACCCTTATATCAGGTTTCTTGGCATCATAAAATTTGTTAGGTGATGATATTTCATGTAACAGAGAAACAATATTTTATAGTATCTGGTATTATATGCATTTCAAATAACTTTAAGCATTTACAAATAGCACATCCATTCATTTTGTTTGGCTAGAGAAGATAAAATTTCAGATGTCTAATTGATAGGTAAGATTTAGAAAGAGATTTTATTGTGTCCTAGAAAACCTGATTGATTCAAACTACTAGGTGGTGTGTACATTGAAGGAAATGTGAAGAACTGGAAGAGAAATTGATTGTACTAGAAATTTAAAATGGGCGAAGAAATAATTATTTAATGTATATGTTTTCAGGGAGGCTGAAAAGATGTGATCATATAGATAAATATGCTTAGAATTATTCTGAGTGTTATATTTACATAATAAATGTTATAATTGCTAGGTTTCAAAAAATTGTCTCATTCAGAAAACTTGTATAAAGAAATAAGTAACCTGTAAGAGAATGCTGCAGTATTTACATTATTTTGATGAAATAGTGAGGTGATCCCAGAATGTGGTTAGAGTTTGACTAAACTAGAAATTCATATAAAATACGTTAAAATTATAAAGCCTTGAAAATTTTTCAAATGAAAAAAAAAAAAAAAAACACCAAAACTATTTTAACAAGTATTTGCCAAACATATTTGATCAGAGAACCACAATAAGATACCCTGATGTTTCTAATTCTAGCTCCAACATGTAAAAAAGTTATAAATTGTTACTCCTATCTTTACTGGAAAAAAAAATGAACTGAAAATAAATTCCTTTCCATGGGCTCATCAGATAGCAGAAGTTGCAAGACAAACCGCCACCCTCTAATCTGCAGATACTAGTGATTAGAAGAGTCACAACAACAATCTCCTTATCTGGAGCAGAAGACCCTGGAGGCATAAATAGTAGGATCACCTGAATGGCAATTTTAATGACTTTCTAAAGAATAAGTGTGGAATCGTATGAGAATGAGCTACAGTCTTCATCAGGCACCCACATTTTTGTGGAAGTTACCTTTGGGAACAACACCTTGTTCTCACAGTGAAGAGAACAAGGTCTCTGAGAAAGGGTCTCTCAGGCTTTGGCAGGGGAAGAGTAGTCATTATGAAATATACCCAGAACATTTCTTATAACAAGGGCCTACTGCCCAGGGAAATTGACTTTACTAGAGCTTTATCTCACCAGGGAAAAGGCATTTCTCTAACTCCAGCCCCATCCAGACTTCCAGTCTCACCTAAGATGGGTGAAGCAGAGAAAGCTATAGAAAGCTTGTGAAGGTGACAGAGTAGGTACACAGGTCAACACAAAAATTGAGATTTAAACATAATATTATGGAACACTTTTCTTCCCCCACACTTTACAATAACAGCAACAGATCTCCAGTATAATGACAGTGGATTAGAGTTAAAAGAGCTGCAAGACTTTTTCTGAGAAGTATTTAGGGGTACCCAGAGTAAATAGGAAATATAAAAACAGGATCGGTAGAGGAATGTGCACCATCTGGCAGTTACCTCAAACATTAAACGCAGCTCACTTTCTAGCCAGATTAACATAAAGTCTCCCTCTAAAGCCCTATTTATCTCAATTCCTTTTACTTCATATATCATGTGAAGTTTTCAAACAACAACAAAAAACCTTGCAGCAAAATATGTGAAAAGAAAAGAAGCACAGTGTGACGAGCAAACATCAAAACAAGCTGCAGCTATGTCAGATATTGAAATTACCATATAAGAAATTTCAAATAACTGTAATTATATGTTTAAAATCCAATGGAGAATATACACAACATGGAAGGAGAGACTGGTAATGCAAGCAGAGAGAAGGAAACTCTAAGAAAGAATTAAAGGAAAATATTGGAAATAAATACAGTAACAGAAATGAAGAATGATTCTGACAGGCTCATTATTCAAATAAACATAGCCAAGGAAAGAATAAGTTAGCTAATAGAAACTTCCTAAACTGAAGTACACACATGATAAATAAGTAAATATAACAGAGCAGAACATCCAAGGACTATGGGGTTATTTCAAAAGGTGTAAGATTTTCTCTGCTTGAATACCAGCAGAACAGGAGAGAACAGAACAGAAGAAATACTTAAATTAATAATTGTGGAGAAATCCTGATGGTAATGACAGACATCACATCTAGGAAATTTAGAAAACATTAAATACTTTTTATAAACTATAAATAGATGTGTCATATTCAGATTGAAGAACCAAAGAAAAAGAAAAGCTTGAAAGAATACACACAGGGAAAACAAACAAGAAACCTTCCTTATGAAGAACGAGGGTAAAAATTACATTTTTCCTCATGAAGAATGAGGATAAGAATTACAGCAGACTTCTCTTCAGAAACAATGCAAGCAGGAAGAAAGTGGAGTGAAATATTTAGTGTTGAAAGAAAAGAAAATAAACACCAATCTAGAATTCAATATCCAGTTATATTATCCCTTAAAAGTGAAGATGAAATAAAGGCTTGGTCATGAAAACAAAAACTGAGGGAATTTATTACCAGCAACCTGCCCTGTAAGAAATGTTCAGAGGAATTCTTCAGAGATTAAAAATCATATAAATCAGGAACTCAGATCTGGTTTTTAGCATTTTAAAATAGTAGAGAAAACTGGGAGGAAGACATGGGCAAAATCTTGCAACATCATCACAACATTTCTGTAAACCTAAAACTACTGACAATTTGATGTACATAAAGAAAGGAAGGGAATTGGAGAACAAGTAAATGAAAGGAAGAGAGAATTACAGTGAATCTGGAATGTCATATATTATCAGAAAGTAAAGAATTGCTCAAAAAATTTACAGTCATGGGGGAACAGGTCAAAGGAACACCATTGCCAACTGACAGAGTAGCCTATAGCCAAATTAAAGCAATTTGAACAACAAAACATGCACTGGATTGTGATTGTGTACCCATATATAGATTCTATATTCTCATATATAGACTCATGTATACTCCTAGACTCATATATAGAGTCTATATACTCATATGAAGACTCATATACACTCCTAGACTCATAGAATATATATATACTCATAGATTCACGTAAAAGAGGCTAAAAAAGAGTAATTTTACAGTGGAGAAACCTGACAAAAACTACTCCAGCCAGTTGATCCATACTGAACTCAATGATGATATGTTGATATAATACCTCTGCAGTTTTCCTTCCCCGAACTTATAATCACTGCAGTCTTAACATGAGAAAAGTGTTAGACAAGACTGAATTGAGGGCTATTTTGCAAAATATTTAACCAGTACTCTTCAAAACCATAAAGGTCATTGAAAACAAGGGAAGTCTGAGACACTGTCACAGCACCAAGGAGCCTAAGGAAACATGCTGATTAAAGGTAATGTAAAATCCTGGATAGAATCCTGGAATAGGAATCCTGATGTCGGTAAAACTAATACATCTGAATAAAGTATGCATTTTTATTAATAATAATATATCGGTATTGGTTAATTTTGTGACAAATGTACTATACTAATGTACAATGTTAATTGTAGGGGGAACTAGAAGTAGGGTATATAGGACATCTTGTAACATCATCACAATTTTTCTATAAATCTAAAATTTTAAAATTTGAAAATTATTTTTAAATGATCAGGACAAAATTTCTGAAAACTCACAGAATTACGATTGAAAGTAGATTAAAAGGACTACCCTTTACAATACCTAGTTCTGCTGCTAAAAACAAAACAAAACAAAAGGCCAGGGCTGTGGCTCATGCCTGTAATCCTAGCACTTTGGTAGGCCGAGGTGGGCAGATCACATGAGGTCAGGAGTTCAATACCAGCCTGACCAACAAGGTGAAATCCCATCTCTACCAAAAATACAAAAATTAACCAGGTGTGATGATGGACACTTGTAATCCCAGCTACTTGGGAGGCTGAAGCAGGAGAATCACTTGAACCTGGGAAGCAGATGTTGCAGTGAGTGGAGATAATGCCACTGCACCCCAGTGTGGGCAACAGGGCAAGACTCTGTCTCTAAAAAAAAAAATGCTAAATTTTGCCCTTCTTTCTCAATAATGTTCCACAATATCTCTAGATAGAGGATCTAAGTATAAATTAGTAAAGGCAGCAGTCATTTAGCCATAGTTCCTATGAATAGAAATGGCAGTGGTGAGTCTGGAACAGTAAAGAAGTAGAAGATTTTGAATATAGGAAATGAAAAATGAAATAATTTAAGAACATAGTTTTGATCATGTTTCTCTTTGGCTCACTGTGATCTGATCATTTCACAAATTCAAGACCCCTGAGAATGGATCAGTGATATTACCTGTATCAGTCACAGAAAACAAATGCCAACCCTTGGTTTCCATTTAATTTCATTTAGGAAATTAACTGTAATTCTTTTTTAAGACAGCAGTTCTTAAGTTTTTCGTCATATGTTCCTTGGAGGAGAATCCAATGGAAGTTTGGATCTTTAACTTAATTTTAAAAAATACATATAATTTTCCATACTGTTTCACAAATTTATTAAAACCCCTTTATGCATCTTCATGAATCTGATTTACCCTCCTGTTCTAAGGCATTTTGCTGTGACTTAAGTCTATATATGATCAAATAATGGGGCTTAGCAGGACTGCTTGGTCTCCAGGATAATGTTATTTCCAATTTTCATTTCTATTATGCTGAATTGCACTTCCTAATATCTAGCAAGGTCCCAACTTCAGTTTACTTGGCATACGTGAAATAACCAATGCTTTTGTTTTGAGATTAACTATTGCAGTCTCTATCATTCTATTTGTTCTTGACTATTTGAAGGTAGACATGAAGACCAATGCTGTTTTAGCTAATGTTAGACCACCACACTCTGGGAGACCAGTAAATAAATATCAGATAATAACACCATGCTTTTACTGTGCTTTTCAATGATTCTACACACTATGAGCAAATGGAAATGGAATAAATTGTTCCAGATTTTTCCCAGAATAAAACTCTTTTTAGAGAGCAAAGCAAGGGCCTTGAAAACTGCATTAACTCTTTGGATTGTTAGCTTACTATTTTGTAAGTATTTCAGTAGCTTATTAAAAATTAGACAAAGTTAGCTCTTTCTTTTGTTATTTTTCTGACTAGAATCCTTTTGTTTCTGGTTTCTCTGAAAGTATGAAGAGTTTCACTGAAATATGCTGATTAGTCATTTAATGATTTCAAGTGCTTTGCTGAAGTTGCTTAAAAACCAACATCCTCTCTACCAGGAAGAACAGATTCCAAGAGAATTGTTAAAATACACTTGAGCGTAAAATAGCAAGATATTTTAGGATTTATGATTGAATAAAATAACAATAATAATAAGAAGTAAAATATAAAAACCAGAAACATTCTTTGAAGGAGCTTCTTAAACATTTTCCCAAAAGCAGCTCTGTATGTGTGTGTGTGCGCGCACACGCGCGCGCACACGCGCTGCAGGAGTTGTGTGTTATTTTTGTGTTGGTCAGAGTAATATATTTAATTGGAAGAGTATTTTTACATTAATGTTCTGAAACAACTCAAAGGCTAGAATGTGATGAATAGAACCATTTAGTATAACAAATGAAGAAGAAAATGACATACTGTACTAGGCTCATTCTTAAATCTGAAAGTCTCTACCATTCTAACACACTGGCTTATGAATTAAATGTTCTTTTCTGTCTATAGAAATGTTAATGACTCCTTTGATTAGTATGATTTTGAGTAGTGATACCAACAGTCATAGGTGAGCACTCATATTTCCAGTCCCATTTGATCTCAGTATTTCTGCCTTATGAACTACAGTAATGGAGGCAGCATAAGGAGGATGATCAAGATAACAACAACAAAAAGTAATATGTCACTCATGGATGGTCAAGTTTTGACTTGGATATTTGCTTTGGCCACATCTATGAAGCTCTTAGACCACAGTCTTGTCATCTACAAAATGCAGATATTAAATTTAGACACAGTCACATGCCTTCTAAAAGTTAATAGTCACAATATAAGAAGCAATGTTAAGATACTGAACAGGAAGGCTAATTACATAGATTAATTTTTCCCCAGGTAAATATTACTTTTGACGAATAGTTATGTTTGGTCAAATTAGCTACACATGCTTTTTCGGTGTTTTGTACATGTTTGGTTCAAGAATTGCTGGAAAGAGGTAATGTAACTTTGCCCAGTGGGTTCACCTTATCTGCTGCCTAGACATGGGAATTGCAAAAAAGAAAGAATAATCCACACAGAGCTGGCTGTGCAGGAAACCAGAGTTCTGTTGTTACTCAAATCAGTCTCCCTGAGTTTCAGGGAGCAGAGTTTTTTGTTTATTCCTTCATTTTATCTTATTTTATTTTCAAGACAGAGTCTTGCTTTGTCATCCAGGCTGGAGAGCAATGGTGTGGTCTTGGCTCACTGCAACCTCCATCTCCCAAGTTCAAGCGATTTTCCTCCCTCAGCCTTCCTACATGTTAATAAACCATGTTGTGGGATTATTTCAATATGCATGTAGCTCCCAATATTTAACAAATTTTATTTCAAAAGTTTGTTTGTAAGCTGACTTGGAAACCTGGGATTAACTTTCCATTAAATAATTGTCTACATTAATACTGGAAAAAGTTAACCCTCCTATACAAACATAACAATTCTGCATGAAATATTATATTGGAAAACAACAAAATAACCCAGTCATCTCAAAATTGACATCCATGAATTCCAGAAAAGAGTGATGTTAAAACTAGAGCAGTGAGGGGAAGCTGAAGCAGAACCATTCCCAGGGAAAAGAAACAGAGTTAGGTCTTCAAAAGGATGGGCATGAAGGAGAATCAAGCTCGGTCAGCAGAAGACAGGAAGCTAGACACCAGGCTCCAAAGAAAAGCAAAGTTTCATACATGACTGTCCACGGTGATGTCATAAGACATTTATCAACTAAATTATAAAGAAGACTAGAACTTTCCTTGATGGTTCCAAACTGAATAACTTTCTTCCTTACTGAATATAAAATAAATCAAGAGTCAACATGTGATCACAAGAGGAGAAATCTTCCAAGAAAGGAGCCAATAACAAGAAAGCAGACACAAAAAATAAAGTGTCCTACTCACATTTTTGAGCCACCACATCAGGCCAGAGGATACTGAATTCTCCTCCTACTCTTCCTTCTAGTGATGCCAAGTTTTGAGAACTGAATTAAAAATACTGCCTAGCTCAGAGTGAATTATTATCATCTACATATGCCCAAGCTATTCACAGTGTATGATTTTGTTCCCTTTCACGCTGCTCTTCACTTGCTTTTCCCTACCTACCAAAGTTTCCACATCAAAAATATTTGACACATGTGTATCTCTGCAAGCACCCTTCTAAACTGACATAAATTTTTACATGCCTATGTGTTTTTAATTTACATTAATGGTGTTTTTTCTATACATTTCATTTTATTACAGTGCTCTCAAAGTCTATTTTTGACACTGTCTATACAACTGTTGGTTTAAGCTGCTGAAGAGGGTTCCATAGGATGCATCCGCTGCATTGAGCTTCTTCACTCTTTGGAAGCAGATGTGTAGTTCGCCTCCTCCTCCTTGCTTCTACCTGCAGGCTGTTTATGGAGACAGTGAGTTGGAGGCAAAATACTATTGCTACTGTGATAAACAACTCTGCATATGATCTCTGTTGGAACTTTGAAATATTTTTATGTTATATATGCCCAAGAGTAGATTCTTTAGTTCAGAAAACACGTATATCCTGCAATTAGCTGAATACTGCTATCTGCTTTTTGAATAGCTTAGCCAATTTATGCTTTCACCAAGAGTTAGTAAATGTTCTCATCTTCCTACATCCAGGCCAATATTTTGTATTATCTCCCTACACACCCTTGCCATTCTTATATATATCAGTTATGACATTATTTTCCTGATTTGCACTTTTCTAGTTATTGATTTCAATCTTCTATGTCCTTTTTCTTCATTTATAGAAGTTATTTGTATGAACAATTTTTGTTAATTATAGACATTACAAATGTCTTCTACAACTCTGTTACCTATCTGTTAATTTTGTCTATCTGCCCTTTGAGGAATAAATGTTATTAATTTTGCTTAAGTCAAATATATCAATGCTTTCGTTAATGATAGGCAGCTTATGGGTCTTGCTTAGGACATTTTCTCATTCTCAATTTATAAAGATCTTCTTCAACACCTACATATTAGCATTTTAATTTTTTGTCTTTCACACTGGGTCATTAATCTCCCATGAGTACATCTTTGAACAGAGCATTGATTAGGGAGCCAGTTTTATATTTTAGTAAATCCATCACTCTAACACCATTACTAAACTCCCTTCTCCATTGCTTTCTGTTGCCTCCTTCATCACATATAAAATTCCTTTATACATGTAGGTCTGCAGCTGAGGTACCCGTTATTATCCGTTGATCTATTTGTTTCTATACTAGTTTCATACCCTTGCTGTTGCATTCTGTAGTATGCTTTAACATCTGGTAGAATTAGTTACCCTCCTTCAGTTTTCTTTACCAACATAGATTTCGCTATTCTGATACATTCTTTTATCTGAATTTTAGAATTTACTTGTTGAATGCCCAAAATACCTCAAGTGGAGTTTGAGTTGCGTAACACTGTATTTGTAGATTCATTTGGAAACTATAACATCCTTGCATTTTAAGGTTTTTCATCTCTGCACATGCTGCATCTGCCTAATTATTCAGATAATATTTTATGTAATAGATTAGACATTAAATTATTTCCTCATCAAATCTTGAATAATCTTTGTTAGTCTGATTCCTTACTACCTTATAATGCCTTCTTTTTTGGGCCCTTTCCCTTCTCTAGCCTGTCCCCCGCCACCTTGTGTATATACTTTCATAGTGACATTCAGCATTACTTTCTCTGTGGTCTCATGAATTTTGCATTAGTTCTTGAGACTCCAATACTTTCATTTTTATTCTACAGCATCTCTGGAATTATAATGTTAGAATTGACCTAGAACCTGTGCTGTTTTGCCCTGAGGGCCCCACTGATTTTTCTTTAGTGGTTTGAGTGGGATATTTGGTTACTTGAAAGTGAACCTCCTAAGTGATATGAAACATCAGTACGGGGCACACACACCATGTTGATGATGGGCTTCATTGTATAATTATCATACAGTCTCTTTCACATCATCTGGTTCTTCTCAGTCTCAGGTTTCTTCCCAGTCATTTAGTACCCAGGATTATCATGAGGCTTCCTGGTCTCTTTCCTTTTTCTACTCTTTCCATATGCCCTATCAAATAAAATTGTTCAACACCAGAAAGGAATGACTTTCCCCTCTGTCACCAAATAATGCTTTCTTTTTCCTTATTGTTTTCAGTTATCTGATTCTAAAAATTTAAAATTGATCACCTGATTGCTTATACCATGGAAATTTGCATCCTAATTGAGACAGTTTCAACCGAATCAGTTTATAATTGGTGAAAACTTTCAGAGTGTAATAAAGAAAAACAATTCATCAGGTACAGTAGAGAATGTTTCTGGGGTATATCCTTACCAGGTAAGCAAATAGTTTTGTATGAGAGGCTGTTCCATGGTTGATCTATACTTCAGAAGTATTTTCCCCCTTTCTGCAGCTTCTTTTCCTATATTAATTTTGAGAAACTCCCGAGTACCTAAGATTTATAAAAAGCTCTGCGTATTTTGTTTGTGTGTTTCTTTTCCCACACATTCACACTTGTGATATTATAACGTGTGTCTGCAGCATTCTGAGAGAGAAAGAAGTCTATTTATTAAGTCTGTTAAGTACAGGTCAATCTTTAAAGCTAAACTATGTGGTACACACATTGTTAAACCTGGACCTCAAAAGTCTAGACATTAACCCAGCAAACTTCCAAATTCTAATTAGCTTTCTCTTTAACCTCATTTTACTTTCCCTTCCCATTTTCATTGTGCAAAATTTCAAGCTGTTAATAGGATACAATGGCTTCAACTTTTGTTTGCAAGATATGTCATTTCAAAATTTAATATCTGGAAAATGTCCAAAGGGGAATTTCATCAGCTATACTCCACTCATTAGTAGAAAGGTTATTGAGGTTCTCTATAGAGTATATGTAGACTATAAGAATCATTCTTTTGGCTTCTTGCTTGTTTTATTCTTGACTCCTAACCTATTCATATTTACAAAGGTAGAAAGTTATAGTTCATGCCTGCAGAAGTCCACCAGGATTTTAATAAAACAATTGTGTAATTAAACATTTTAAAATTTTTCTTAAAAATTTCTAGTGAATTAGGATTGTGTTTTTGAATTGCTTAGTGTGGTTTTAATAAATCAGAGGAAAATGGGGGGAAATTGATGAATGTATTAATCAACTTTTTCAATAATTAAAAACTACTTGGATATATAAAATACAATCATTTTTTCAATTTCTGAAATTTTATATTTCTAAAACATGATATGGTTATTTGTTTTAAGATTATCAAGTATAAGGTTATACTAGAAACAAATGTATTAGAAAAATATTATTCCAGATTTTGGCTGTTTTCCTTTGCTATACCCAAATAATATAAAGGGAATTATTTCTTAATTGATGTTGGTTGTAAATAGTTATTCTTACTATTCTACTTACTTTCTCAATAGCATAAAATTTAATACTATTACTATAATTATTATTCTACTTTTGATATTATCAGCTCAAGGTAGTTGTAGAAAATGCTTTAGTAAATGCCATAGGCAGAGAAAAGACTCTACTGCTTAGGAGGTGGCTTCACAGTTTAAAGGAAAAAATTAATTTGGTTTTGTCATTTTTACTTCTGCTTGCTTTTCTCAAAAATCTCTCCTTAACTGAAAAATCTCTCCTTAACTAAGCCCAAAATGTCATATCTGTAATCCTAGGAAGAGCCATGTATGTGTCCTGCCCGGATCCCATAGCTCAATGAAATTTATCATCCGCCTCAGTGCAGTCTCTCACCACCCAGTTACTGATGCTATAATCACAACCTTGAAATGCGTAGGTAAATAAAGAATTTCTTTGTCAGAAATGTGTAACTTCTCATTCACTTTTATCAAGGGACTCTTAATGGGAAACTATGAAAAAACGAATAAGTTTTTTTTTCTCTTTACTTGAAAACAATAAAATGTACCCCATGATTTCAAGATTTCTTTCCAGTACCTCATTACATTGGTTCCCATGTTATATGAAGCCCTTTGTAAAGAATATGTTTCCAGAGGAAACTTGTTTCTTTGAGTGCTGTCAAGACCTTTCCTTGAGCTTTATTTTTGTCCAAGGACTACAGAGGTGGCCCATCTCTTCCTTGAGATTACCTGATAGATAATTTTCCTACATATTTCCCATGCGTAATAATTAATAGTAACACAAAATTAATCCCGTCATTTCCTCTACATGCAATGGTCTCATATGCAGGTCCTGTTTTGGGTTGGCATGTGGGATAAATTAGGCATGTTACAATACTGAAACATTTCCATACAAAAGGCCAAACTATTTACCTAGGGGGGGTTTCTTTTTTTTTTCCTCAAAACTGGGGAACACTAGTTAAAGCATTATTTCTCTCTACAATAAGGTATAAAATTAAAGGATATAAATAGACTTTCCAGGTTTATTAAGACGTAATTCAAGGTTACTGAAATGAATCATATTCTCTCAGTATTCAGATAGTTTAAAACCATTCTGTAAGGTTTTCAATATTTTCTCTTTTAAAAGGTCTATCTTCAAAAGTTTTACATTCCAGATTTAAAAACTTCAGTCATTTGGTTTTGGCCAGTTTATGGGAGGAATAATAAAATATTTTTATTCATGTTCAGCCATGCTTTCTTTGGTCAATGCCATTTTAGTTTTCCTGGTTTATTTATTTTGGATTTCTAGGTCATAATTTTTCACTACTTAATAGGGAAAAAAATTAGCTTAACATTCCTTTTCAGATTAGGCTTTTGGTAAAGACTACTGCTGAAAGGTCAAGCCAGATGATAGATTAAAAAATCCATCAATTGATACATAATTCCTAATAACTAAAAAGAAGGTGTAACTTTAAAACTAAGCTCTAACTTTTAAACATGAATAAAATGTAATGAATAGTTTGTACCTCCACTTCATAGACTACTTGATATTTTCAGTAAAAATGGAATTCAAGACTTCAGAAATGAAAGTGAACAATTCATTAAGTATTTGATAGGTTTCATTCCAGCTTATAGTTCAATTCTTCTTAAAATATTAAATTTTGAATCACTCACACAAAATGAAATTTTTAAGAAAGCATCTAGCCTGATTTTCCTTTTCAATATAGTCACAGTTTTATGGTTATTAGACAGCTTTCTCTTTTTTGTCCTTTGTCTTAGCTATATTGCTTTGCAAGCTGCCACTCTTCTGAAATAGCTTGTTATATGTGCATGTTAGTAATCAAATGACATTAACAACCACTAAATGCAGTTTATCCATTTTACTTTCTAAAAAAGTATTGTAGATTGGCTGTGGAATTGGCTAGCAAGCGTAAGTCAGGTAGAATTTTTTAAAAGAAGTGCACCTTCCCTAGGAAAACTCATGAGAAGAGACTGAACAGGAGAGATTAAAAGAAATTAGATCTCCCTGTGAAAAGGTCTTTCCCTTTTAGCTAAGAAAAATCGTCTTTGAAATGATTTTATTTAAAACTTGAGCTTCCCTGGCTGAGCAGCTTGCCTTTACATCATCTTACATTCATTAACTTTATGAAATCTGGGGACAGGTATGCCACGAAAACAATTAGTTTATACTCCACTAAACAGAAGGTGACTGAGCCAATGAAACCTTGTCACTGAGAACAGATTCTGAACTAAGGTTGTTTTTTTGCTGTGGTTATTTTGTTTTTCTCTAATAAAATAACTTTTATGGGAAAAAAAAGTGGACCTTCAACTTTTCTCTGACCAGTTCTTGAATTTACAGTGTAACTCCACTTTTTTTCTTTCCATTAGTGAAAAAGGCAGTATGGAATTCTACTTATGGGTGAAATTGTGAATGCTAATTTTTCATTTGAAACCATAGCACTTTCATTTTGCCCTGTTTCAGAAATCCCACTATTATTCACCAAGAGCAATTCAGCCCCAAAGAGGAAAATATATAAAAATTACTTCTTTTTTAAAAAGTAATTTTTTCCCTAATTTTAGACTTCCAAATTAGGAAACAACTTATAATAAATATATAGTTGATATGAGATATCATATATATATATATATATATATAAATATATATATGATGTGAGAGTATTTCTCTTATTTTATTCTCACAAATATTACTACATTAATGGTGCCTTAGAAGGGAGGAAATAAAATATTATGTCATTTACTAAGTCCTCACTATGTAATATAATTACTGTAAGAATAATTTGAGGTAGGCGTATTTGTTTCCATTTACAGATAAGAAAATTGAGGCTAAAAAGGCCTAGGTAATTTGCTCAAGATCATAGCTCAGGGCATGTAGAGAGAGCTGAAATTAAAGTTCAAATTTATTTTATTCTTAAGTCCAGGTTTATAACCACAATACTTTATTAACTCCTAAAGTCTATGTGGATATCGTAGTGGAGATCAGAATGGTGGCAAAGAAAGTTAGAACGAGAAGAAATGTTAAAGATCATGTCATTCTAGGCAGGAAAAATGGAAGTCAATAAGAGCTATGTCCTTAGTGTCATATCCTTACTTAGAGACAGAGGTCAAATATCCTCCCATTCAAGTGTATATTGAAGATTGATTATTCATAATTTTATTTTAAAGCCTTTTGGCATTATTTCTACAGTATAGGAAATCCTTATGACATCTATTTCTTATTTTCTTACTGCCTATTCTTAGAATACTCAATTTGAAAATAAGCTTTTTTTATTTTATTTTTTCGCAAAAGAAGTTACTAATTCTCTGACAGATGATTTCAAGCATGGTTGTTTTAAACATTTCAGAGAAAAATTGAAAGCCTGGTCTGTAACCCTTGATGACTTTGTTCCAATTTATTATTTATTATCAACTGCTGCCTAAATAGTAGGCAAGAGAAATAACTACTTCAATAGATGCAGTATTTTGGATTTCTCAGGACTATATGGATTTCCAATAATTTATGTAAATTTGACTTTTGTTAGAATGCAGAAGTTTGTGAGAAATCATTGCGTCTTCCATAACAAGGGGAAAATGTAGATGGTATATGTGTGTGTATATATATCTCTCTCATATTATATATATTTAAAAGTCTATATTAGCAATATGTATTACACACACACACACACACACACACACACACACACACACACATATATATATATATATATATATATATATATATATATATATAAGTCTTTAAGAAACTTTATTTTTAGAGAAGTTTCAGGTTCCCAGAAAAGTTGAACAGTAAGTACAGAAATATTTCATGCTCTCACACATCTACAGCCTCCCCTATGATCCATATCCTCCACCAGCAGAGTAAATTTGTCACAACTGATGGGCCTACAGTGACAAATTATTATCACCCAAAGTCCATAGTTTACATGAGACTTAGCTTTTGCTATTGTATATTCTATGGGTTTAAGCAAATGTACAGTGACACGTATCCACTATTAGAATATTGAATTAGTCTGTTCTCACATTGCTATAATACCCAAGACTGCATAATTTATAAAGAGAGTTTTAATTGACTCAGTTTCACATAGCTAGGGAGGCCTCAGGAAACTTAAAATCATGGCAGAAGATACCTCTTTCCAAGGCAACAGGAGAGAGAATGAGTATGAGTGCCAGTAGGGGAAATGCCAGATGCTTATAAAACCATCAGATCTTGTGAGAATTTACTCACTATCATGAGAGTAGCATGAGGGAAACAGCCCCCATGATTCAGTTACCTCCAATAGGGTCTGTACCATGATACATGGGGATTATGGGCATTACAATTCAAGATGAGATTTGGGTTGGGGACACAGCCAAACCATAGTAAGTATCATACAGAGTAGATTCACGGTCTTAAAAATCCTCTGTGCTGTGTCTTTTCATCCTTTCTTTTTACCCCAGATCTTTATACTGTCTTCAGAGTTTTGCCTTTTCCAGAATGTCATATGTTTGGACTCATATAATATGTAGCCTTTTCAAATTGGCTTCTTTCACTTAATTAATACTTGTTTCCTCCTATTTTTTTTTAAAAAAAAGATATTCAAGGTTTGCAGGTTAAAAAAAAACCAAACTAAGTAAAGTAATGAAGTCAGTTCTAGAGAATAAGGAGCTCTTCTTGATTAAATGCAGGATGTTCACCCTTTCTCTAGGGGCATTAGCTATATCTGAGCATGGGTAGGTCACTCCTACCATATAAGCAGAGGAAATGGGCTGGGGCAAAGAAAAACAAGTGGAATTTTTAGTAACCTTGTAGGTGGCATGAGTGACTGAAATCTGGCAGAGGCTGTTCTTCCTAACAGACCTCACTTATGAAATGGTTACCAAGAGTATGGCAAAAGAAGACTAGACTGGAAAGGAAAATTGATCTTCATAATCTTCCTGTATATTGATCCCAAAGTCCTGCTAGAATGATTTGCCTATAATGCACATAGCACAGATACCTATAATACTCTCAAAACCTTTGAAACAGACGTAAATTAAAACAAACTGACACTGCTATCCTTGCTGACATAGCACATCTTCTGAATGAATTAATATATATTCAGCTCCTCATGTTAGCTGCTAGAAATAGGAAAGGGTATATTTTCGGGAGAAAATAATATCCATTTTAGTCTTTAGTCTTTGTCTTTTAAAAATATAGTCTTTTTTTTTTAAATATAAGACATCTCACATACACTTGAAAATTAAAAGGCAAGTGAAGAAGCAGGAAAATATAACCATAAGTCAAGAGCAGAAATAAGAAACAAAAGCAGAAATATAGTTGCCTCAGAAATTAGAATTTGTTGATAAGGAGGTTAAAATGATTAAAAATGGAGGGAAGGATGGACAAAATAACTAAAAAATTAATAATTTTAACAGATAAGTAGAAACCCTGAAAAGAAAATCAAATAGATATTATATAATTGAAAAGTATCTGAAATTAAGAACTTTTTGGATGGGCTTAAACAATAGATTGGCATAGCAGGATAAAGAATCAGTGAATTTGAATTCTTATCAATATAAGTTATAAAAACTGAAGCAGAGAGATTAAAAATAACAGAGCACCAAATAATTTTCCTTGCATGCATATAGCTTGTAATATCAGTAGAAGTCATTATTTTTTTCTTTCAAAAATAATGGTTTCAGATATATAACAGTATGAGAGAGGGGAAGATCATTTTTTTCCCCTCAAGGAGTAGGATGTAGCATTAAATTTTTTTCCAAAGATAAATTCCTTGGGCATAATTATTTAATATTTATGAAATCTACTGTGTGCCAGGTTCTGAAGATATATAAATGGATAACTACCATATTCTAGAATCTGGATATAGGATAGTGAACAAATAGTTAAACTTCCCAAAGTAAATACCTTTTCCTTCTTCCAGGGTAAAGACACAGAAAATAATGTGTGTGCGTGTGTGTGTGTGTGTGTGTGTGTGTGCGTGTGTGTGTGTGTATGAAAGAGAGAGAGAGAGAGAGAGAATATGTGCTATAAAAAAAGTCAAGCAGTAAAGACAGAAAGTTGAACAGGGGATGGAGGACTGTGTAATATTTTAAATAGGATGGTCTGGAAATACTTCTCTGGTGAGTTGACATTTGAGTAGATAACATGAAGAAAATGAGGTGACATTCCATGAAGATAACGTGGAAAGCATTTGCAGCAAGAGAAGTGCTAAGTGCTAAGGCAGTGAACCAGAGGTATGCATGCTGTATTTAAAGAAGAGCAAGGAACTTAATCTCTCTTCGATGGAGAGATCAAGCAAGAATACAGTAAAAGAAAAGGCCAGAAAATTAGTGGGAGCCACACGTAAAATGGGAGTTAGACTATAATAAGAACTTGGCTGTTACCCTAAAGGAGATGAGGGGACCCTATATCACATACTTTGAAAGAAGTCTTCTGCTCTTGTGTAATAAAGTAGGATGGAAGGTGTAGAAACAAGAACAACTAGGGAGCAATGGGACAGTCAAGAGATGATGGTGGCTGGGCTAGGATGGTAGTCATGGAGGTGGAAAGATGTTATCAAACTTTAGATATCATTTTTAGAGTTAATAGCACTAGGATAGATTGAATGTGGAATAAACGAGAAAAAGAGAAATTGATACATGAGTAACTTAAATTTTGCCTGTTTAAAATGTTAGTGGTAAATAATGTCTACCTTGTTTGCAAATTGGCAATGGTTACATAGAAATGTTGAAAAGATCATTTTGAGTTAAAAATTTTGTAAAGTGTTGAAACAATTAGTAATGTTGGCCATGTGTGGAGAAGAAGGAAATGCTGGGATATAAGCCATGTATTTGTAACCCTTACTTGAAACAAAGGGACTCAAATGTATTTTTATTCACATCTGATTTTTCTGTCCTCTTTTGTTCTAAGCTCATCAGTGTCCCTCTTTTGCTTTCATTTATCTACAAAATTTTCAAATATTCAGTTTGTTACCTCTTTCAGAGGGTCTTTATTAACCTATTGAGATAAAATTTACATAAACTATAATGCACAGAACTTAAGTGTAAAATTTGATGGATAATGTTGAATACATAAACACATAAACACCCATATGAGCCCACTTAAGATAAAGAAGTTTTTGAAGAAAGACTTCAGAAAGTTTTCTTACACCCTTAAGTTAGTCCCAATTCTCTACCCAGATTAACTATTCTGATTTTTATTAATGTCCACTGGCTTTTTCTGGTTCAAAATTTGTTGGTCTAGCTTCTTTCACCCAGCTTTTTTTTTTTTTTGAAATGTATCAGTATTGTTTTGTGTGTCAGTAGCTTTTTAAAACTTAATGCTGAGAATTATTTTATCATAAAAATATATTTTGATATGCTTATCCATCCTCTTGGGGATTGGTAATTCAGGTGTTTCCAATTTGAGGTGATCAAAAGCAGCAATACACATTCTTATACAAACTACAGTCTTCATTTTAATTTACATTAATGGATGATATCTTCTTAGGGAACAGAAGGCAAAAAACAGGACCTATATGAAGTAATGTCATAAAATCTCACATAAAGCTAGAATCCTTGAAAGGTGACACCCCCTTCCTGCCCATTAAAATACAACTTACTTTAAAAAAAGAAAAACAGTGAAAAAACACGTCTCTGAGTGATATTATTTTTAAAAAGAAAAAGAAAAATTTTCTCTTGAATGTTTGAACCACAATCTAGTACTCACACAGATATGGAGTTATGCCATCATGTCTAGGTGTTCTGAAAATTTCCAAACTTAAAGTATTCTGAATTCCTTGTTTAAACAGGCACCTAACAGAAGGAAAAATAAATATTCAATGGAAAAGTGGTGTTTAAGTTCAACTCTTAAAGTTTACCATAAAGTTCCAGAGAACACATCCTCCACCCCCCCATGCACATGTACGTGCACACACACACACACACACACACACACACACACGGACATACATGAAGAAACAAGACACTATGAATGAATATTGACAGAAGCAAAAACTAAAAAATTCATCTCATAATTTTGAAGATATTGGAATTATCAGTCAGAGATAATTAAAAAGTTTGTTGAATACGATTAAAGAATGAAATAGGATATTGAACATGTATCTTAGAAACGAGAACAAAAAATGACTAGAAAATTTAGAAAAATATACAAAAAATCTTAAAATAAAAAACATAATAATTAAAACTAAGATGTGAATATAGGTTTAATAGGTGATCAGACACAGTTTTGAAAAGAAAAATTTATGAACAGGAATCAGAAAAAATTATATGGCTTAGAATGGAGCACATAAGCATAAAGAAGTAGAAAAATGAGACCTGGGCAATGCAGTGACGCTATCTACTACACAGAGTCTCAGAGGTAGACAATGGAAAGCACACGATTGCAATATGCAAATAACGCACATTTCACAATTACAAGTTGGCTTATTTTTTCTTCCTCATACATTTTTAAAATTGAGATCCTGTTTACATTATATAACATTTATGCTTTCACTGGTAAATTCACAAAGTTCTTCAATTATCACTATCTGGTTCTAGAATATTTTCATCACCCCTAAGTAAATCTTCAATCAGTTACAAGTCACTCACCATTTTACTTTCTGTCTCTAGGGAATTGCCTGTTTCATTTACATAAATGAAGTAATTCCATATGTGGCCATTTGTATCTAGCTTCTTTCACTTAGCATAATATTTATAAGATACTTGTATGTTGTAGCATGTGTCAGTACTTTACTCCATAGGCCACTGTATGGATATACCACATTTTGTTTCTCTATTAACTAATGGGGTTCATCATTTGGGTTGCATCCACCTTTTGGCTACTATGAATAACGCTGCAATTGTTTTATTTTCCCTGATGGACATTCCACCATCAATCCATAACTACCACCTCTCTCCAAACATCCATCTTTAGCAACTGTTTCTGCCATGCTCAACCTCAACTGTAGGTTATTTTGATACCATGAACCTCGTTGTTAGATAATTTATCTTGAGATGCAACAAAATATAGAATATAGAATACCAGTTCTATGCATGGTATAAGAATTTTTTCTCTAAAACCATATAAATCCTTTGGATTTAAAAAATACATATCTGGAAGGTTTCAGTGGGTTGGACTTCCTTGAGAGACAGCCAACATTTTAATATATTGATCCATAATTTTAGTCTATTGATCCACACCCTGTTAGTATTTAGTGTAGATGTAAATGTATTCAAAATATTCCATATTTTCACCAGCTCCATGATCTCTCAGAGCAAAAATTAAAATGTTAAACTATTCTAACTCTTAGTATTACCATGTGAAATAGATTATTTATTACTCTCTAAGGAAATTACAATACCTTATCAATAATTTTTGTTTTCTTTTCTCCCTTGGAATTCCAGAGTTTGGACCAAAAATATAATTTTAAAAATCTGTTAGACAAAACCATTTCCTAATAAATTCTGTTTATTCTTTTTTTTTTTTTTTTTTTTTTTTTTTGAGACGGAGTTTCACTCTTGTTATCCAGGCTGGAGTGCAATGGCGCGATCTCGGCTCACCGCAACCTCTGCCTCCTGGGTTCAGGCAATTCTCCTGCCTCAGCCTCCTGAGTAGCTGGGATTACAGGCACGCACCACCATGCCCAGCTAATTTTTTTGTATTTTTAGTAGAGACGGGGTTTCACCATGTTGACCAGGATGGTCTCGATCTCTTGACCTCGTGATCCACCCGTCTTGGCCTCCCAAAGTGCTGGGATTACAGGCCTGAGTCACCGCGCCCGGCCTATTCTTTTTTAAAGATACCACTTTCTCTGTTGTGAGCAGCATTTGACTGAGAGTGATATTAAGTGACAACACGAAGATGCAATCAAATAACTTAAGTGAGCAAAGGCAAGCTTAGAGGAATTGAAAGACATGACTTAGTTCCAAACACAGTCTTATTTCTGTCCCAATTCACAAACCTCCATGCTTGAACTAGAGTATGCTGTTTCTCTTTGTTTGACATCGGATGTGTACAACCAAAGCACTCACAGCTGGTACTGATCAGACCAGGCCAATGCTCAAAGACTTACATCAGTGAAGTAAGGCCGGGGGTCAGACATCCTTGGCAAAACTAGCTCAACATTTTTGTAAAATTACTTGCAGATTCATCAAGTTACCAGTAATTTTTCAGCATGAATGCGATCCAAAATGCATTTGTGTGGTGTAGATGTGCTTTCTAAACTCAAACAAAAAATAAATAATTGCTAATTTGCATTACTGAAAATATGAGACCTTGGGGGTGGGTGGGGAAAGGGGCAAATTAAATGGGAGGAAAAATTAGCATTCCCAGAGAGCAACTATACTGAAAGTTATCAGGACCACTTTTAAAAAGAAAATGATCTTAAGAGTCCATTAGAAAAAATATATATATGAACTCTATGTAGTCAGGACTGTGATCCAAAATAAAAAGGAAATAGAAATGCTTTAATCTTGCCCCTAAAGCAATGGAAATTTATTATGTATATTTGGATATATATTTGACATTTTTTACTACTTTGGTGGATAAACTGAAAAAAATCAGTTTCTTCCATTTTATGACATTATGGCCCTTTTGAATTGAGATTCAGACCATTGGCAAGGAACATCAGTTTGGGCAAAAGGTTAATCCAAAGCTAACACACCCCTCTTACTTAGCTGGTTTGACAAACAGACTCTTTAGCCACATGCACCTGGAAACAGCGGAAAGGCAACACTTTGTAGGAAACCTAAATTTGTGATAGCTATACCAGGTCATTTATTGCCACAGAGTAAACAAATCTTATTTTTTCACCTATGAAATGAACAAAAAACATAGGCTTCATTTAGTTTCTATTGCTTAAACTGGTATAACTCAAGTCTCTCCCATGGGAATACATTATTTTTTTTCTGTTGTGGGGAGGTGGTCTCTTTGCACTTTCTGCTTACTTAGTTCTTAAATTTTATGATTGCTTACTATTTGAACCTATCTGTCTTTGAGAGAAGAGGCCGTGTCTTACTTATTTTTGCATTCCCAATATCTTACATACGGTAGCTGCTCAATAAATGTACACATACAAAAACATTCACTTACAACAATCAAGATTATGAAAAGGACATCCTGTACTATTAAATGAGATTATGGTAATTATTCCTGATTAAGAATTTTTTCTCTAAAACCATATAAATCCTTTGGATTTAAAAAATACATATCTGGAAGGTTTCAGTGGGTTGGACTTCCTTGAGAGACAGCCAACATTTTAATCTATTGATCCATAATTGCAATAAAGTGAGGACAGCCATTTACATATTCTTTCAGCAGGTCCTAAATTAGTCCAGATTAATAAAAGAGGGTGGAAAGGGAAACAGGAAGGGAGATGAAGAGGCAAATAGAGGCAGAAAGAAAGAGAGGAGTAGAAGGAGAAGGGAAAATTGGCTAAAAATTTACTGCTATGTTTGTCCTAAGACATTAACACCTTTTATGTAATTGAATTTCGGTACCAGCTTTTATTTTTACCATGTGTTTTGTTTTAAAGTAATACCCAGAACTTTTCATGAAATATTCTTAGTTCAGCATCACACTCGGGTCCAGTTCAAGAAACTATTTCTAGATCTCACACTTTAACCTTCACATGCCAGGAAAAAATAGCCATACTATTTACCATCTGGATCCAATGTACTTTCTAACTGTTTTTATCTTTTAAAATCACTTAAATAATAGTTCGCAACAGTAAGACTAAAGCGATACTGAAAATGACTTAGAATTCAAATAGGAATTCAATCACCAGAAACTCAAATTTTATTTTATATTTCC
The DNA here is from genome assembly GCF_048565385.1 of Saimiri boliviensis. Taxonomy (NCBI): domain Eukaryota; kingdom Metazoa; phylum Chordata; class Mammalia; order Primates; family Cebidae; genus Saimiri; species Saimiri boliviensis. The sequence continues at coordinate 225,109,772 of NC_133450.1, read as the reverse complement.
CTGATTTTAATGTTATGTATATGCTTCCAATGGACAACATCCTCTGAATGTAGCTAATTGATAATCAGCAGTTATGAATGAACCTTGGACATATCCATCTTGTAAATACAGACTTCATATTTCAAATATATACCTACTAGGTTTTAGCTTATCATTGATTTTTACATTTGCATCATCCAAATTCAATACTTAATAGTTCTTGAAACTTTTCAATGACTCATAACATTCATTGCATCTTCTTTAGTTTTTAATTCCAAATCATTTTTAGCTTTACCTTTATAAACGACACTTAGGGTGATTTTTTTTCCATTTCTACATCATTTTTTTCCTAAATGTCTATTTATACACACATTTTATAAATGCTTTCAACATTTGTCTTCTTACAAACTATACTGAGTAACATTTGGCATGCAGACATAACAAGTAAAATAACTATTTCATATTTTTTAAACAAAATGGCATGGTCAAATTTTTGTCACAAAACATTGTAAGATGATGTCCTTTCAGTTGAATGATTAACTGTATGAGAAACCATATTTATTTTTATCCATAGAAATATGTTGTTCACTTGCTGATTCTTAAATTTGAGAAAATTCATATGAGATATTGTCATCTGAATATTTATAATCTGAAATTTTATGTGATGAATTTCACTATCATTGTTAGAATATACTATAGTGCTTCTATCGGTCTGTTTGCATTCAATTTCTGATTCATCTTGCAACTGTGAAATATTTTCCTCTCTCAGTTTTCTTCTGTTTGCCATTATGGGCTGAAGATGAGAAATTTTGAATTCAAAATTATGTTCAATGAAATCTAACAGTAGGCTACAAAGATTATGTCTCCAGTCTCCCATTATACCTTCCAAATAATATGCAGTACTTCAAATAATGCAATAAGAAAACTGAAAGATGGCATTTTTATTATTTTCACCTTTTAAACATCTTTTTAGTTGACTTCATCATTTTGTTTTCTTATTAAAGTTTCTTTTTCTTTAGCATAACTGAGAATAATTGATAAGTAATGAGAAAAATAATTTCTAGGATAATGAAACAGTGAATATAGAAAAAAATAAAATCACTAAGGACTTATAATTGATCTTATACATAAAGGTTCCAATGAATCAAATGATAATTATAAAACAGCATGAATTTTATTTTACTTTAGCTTTAAAAGTGAATCATTCTCTGTTCTTTGGAAGATCCCTAAGAAAAATTCATTAAGTATCCATACTTGTAAATAGAACTATTCTTTAAAAAAGTATTCAGAAACAAAAACTGGGCCAGATGAACTCATGATGTACTGAATTTATTAGATAATCAAAACCTTTTTGAGAGCAGACATTAGCACTTTATGTTTTTGATTATGCTGAATTATGCCATCTATTCTTCTACATTATGTACAATATTGAGGCTAGCACTCTGGTGATACACTTCCATTTTATTCATTGCAACTTTCCTTATAAATCTAGTTCAGCATCAGTTTTGTTCTGGATCATTCCTGAGGACTTTGATCTAGTTCACTGCACCCACAGGTGGAAGACTGTGAAAATCTTGATTCCGTAAACAACTTCAGCTTTTGATCTGAAAATAAACAGCTTCCACGGAAATAAAGTCAAAATACATTTTATTTCTCTGGCTCTATTTGTTTCTTTTTCTCACCCAGAAACTCTGGCCGCATACAAATTACCTCCCTTCCCATTATATCTGGAAGTACCTTTTGGGTACCTCAGATTTAATCAAGAAAATGTTCACTCTCTTGCAGCACAGTGCTATGTGGTGTGGCATGGTTAGGAATAGAAATGTTCCTGCCAATGGTTGCTAGGGCAAGTGCAAAGTCTCTCCCTTTGACAAACCAAGGACTCAGTTTTTAAATTCATAGCCTCTGTAAGTTTTCCTGATATCAGTGCTATAGAGGAGTAAAGTACTGCTTGAACCCAAATGTGTTAGAGAGTTTAGAGAAGCAGCATGTACAGGTTTTTACCTACAACTCTCTCTCTCTTTTTTTTTTTTTTGTCCCATATAGGAAGAATTCCATAGGTTTAGACAGTGCTAGCTTTGAGTCTAAGCCACATATAAAAACTATTTTTCTCTGAAGGTGACTAAAATTATCTAATTCCTGTTTCTTCACTTGGTTCTGCCATGTCCTAGCAGGTTTTCTGCAGACTCTTTGCAAATAAACTTCTAAGGAGTCCCCTTAATCGATCAATCAGAGTTGTAATTTAAATCAGACAAAATTTATCACAACATACCTTAGCCCTTTGGAAAATTCAGATGAAGTATAATCTAATTCACCTGGGCCCACTCAAAAATTTGCCAAATATAGTCAAACTTCCTTAAACATATAATGTAAAGTAAAAGAAAGTATCTTAAACTACAATCCATCTGTAGTTAAATTATTTATTGTTTTACTTTCTGTCAATAAATGCTATATGATTTTATGTCAGCATTTGAAGAACAATAAAATGTACAGAGAAGTAAATTCTAATCTTATGAAAATATGGATTGTACCATTCTATGCTCATGATAATTAATATGATCATCAGATAGATGTGGATAGAACAGAGAAAACAGCATTTTATTTTTAATCTTGCAATTCATTTGTCTTAAGATTTTATGCTTTGACAATATTTTGGTTACTTGAAATATGTTGAATAACAATAATTATATGAAATGCTCAGTATTACAAAATTTGCATCATATTGTAAATTCAGCTTTATATCCTCCTTTTTCACTTAAATTTATATTTGATCATTTTCCATGTCATTAAACAGTATTTGAAAATACAGTTTTAATGACTTCATAATAGACTATTGTAAGAAAAACCATAATATATTTAACTAATCTCCTATTGTGAGACACTTAAATTGTAACTAATTTTTCACTATTACTGAAAAAAAAAAAGCTATAAACAACTAGAAATGTAGGTTTTTGACTGCATATATTTGATTGTTATTTCTCTGGGAAGAGTTTCTTGGAATAGAATCATTCCCTTAAGGTTTATGAATATTTCTTATGCTTTTGAACATATCACCAACTAGCCCTCCCAAATGGGTATATGCATTTTGCATTTTCAGTTTAATTATCTTTCAAAGCATTGATTTTAAATGCTTTGAAAGTATATATATATATATGTATATATATATATACTTGTTTTGAAATTTTCTGTTCTCTCCTACTCTGGGACTGGGATATTCAAAAGATTTCAAATCAGATGGTTCACTTAATAATTTATTTAGCTGACGTTTTCACAGATGGGCAGAAAATATGTTATTGCAATATTTCAGCATTTCTCCTAGATCATTAAAATAATCTGACCTAATCAAAATATTTCATTTAAAAGCGAGAGATTACACCTCTGGCTGGGTGCCCCTATTTACTTAGAAATTATTTCTTCTGTTTTGTCTGTTTTGAGTAGTTATTAGTTGTCCACACAATTTTGGCAGGGAAGAATTGTTAAGTCTCGCTATTTGTATAAATATTGAAGGCAAGGCTCAAAGAACTTAGCCTAATATGTAACACATAAAATCCATGGTAAAGCTATGATTCAAACCTAGATCTAGCTGTTTATAGAAATTCTCTTAAGTCCTCTCTTTTCTTCTTGATGTCAAATTAGATTTGTGGCTTTTTGTGATACAAGCACGGCTTTTGAAGTAGCTGACTCATAAGCATTAGGCATTGGAACACATTGAAATGGAGGGATTTATTACTTTATCTCCAATTCAATCATTCACATATCCACCCTTGTTTATTCAGCAGCGTCTATGTACTAAATCTTATGTGAAACACTGTTCTTCAAGATACCTGAATTTGATTTTCAAGAAACTCACACTTATTTTGGTCAAGGAATATTAAATTTTCTATGTCTACTGTGTCAGAAAGTGCAGCACACAGGCAAAGAAGAGCAGGCTCAAGTAAATCCCAGGATCTGCTGTGTCAAACTTGACACTTATATGCTCTGATTTCTCGAAATTAACACATGAATACTCTGAAGGGCCTTTCCCATTGTTATTTGTCAGGCCTCAGATTTTTCTCCTTTTAGTTTTCTCCCAAGATACTTTTGCCAACAACTATATTGTTCAGTGTGTTTAGGGAAAGGAAATAGCAAAGTGATGTGGTATATCAGAAAAATTATACTAAAAGCAAATGGAGAAAAATGGGGCTGAATCCACAAGGAAACCACACTTCAGGTGATATTGATTTGTACCCAGGAATAACTAAAAGGCTTTCTAGTGATTCTAAATACTTAAGAGCATATTCATTTCCTTCTAGAAGAAACCAAAATTACCCAGTAATTTAATTCGTATTGAACAAGAAAGGCCGTCACTTACATACACACATAATATATTAACTCAGTTTCGCTATGTCTGTTTCCAAATACTTGAAACTGAAGGGTTAGAAACATATTTATACAACATCAAATGTGAAAACAACCTTCAGCTATTCTTAGCTTGGCCTTGGGGTTCTTGGAATGTCAACTTATCGATCAGACAGTTGTAGCCAAATTGCCTATGACAGAATATTTTCTCTCAGAGAAGCAGACAAACTTCTATCATGCAAAGTTGCTGTTCTCAGTAATAGCAATAAAGGTACTAGCAGTATAATGAGCTAAAAAATAAAAAGGAGGAGGTTGGTAAAACTTCACTACACACGTAAATTCCTTCTCTTCAGTCTTTCTTTTGCTCCTGAATTGTTTTAGGAGTTTTTGTTAAATTTAAAATATGCCATGTCTCTCATATATTACCCATAAAGATAACTAAGTCGATTACTGACAGATCTGTTTTGGCAGAAGATTGCCATCTGAAAAATTCACTATAGGATGTAAACTATAGTTTGCATGTTATATTTTTGAATTGTCAGCACTTTTCCATATGAAAATAAGGTATCAGAGGTATTGCCACATCAATAAGAACAACTTAGCTGGAAAAAACTGTCTTCACCTTTTGTTTAGAATGCAGAGTTTTATGCAATAGACATTGCTGCTGCTAATAAAACTTCTGATGTAGATTTTCTCTACAGGTTCTTTGCAGAAAACAACCTACCTGATTTGTACAAAAGAACACTGCTCTCTAGTGGAATAAGGGGAAAGAAATCCATTACCTCATTCACTTGCTTTTCTTGCATTCTTGGCTGCTGCTTACGAAAGGCGGCTGAGCTTTGTCCTGGACTTATGACATGTTATGATATATGGCTATAATTATTATGATATTATATTGTGAAGTGGTTTTGCTCTTGTAATCAAGCAAAAATATTTTTCTCCTAAACCCTCTTTTGTAAATTGGAACCAGTAGGTCTCACTGTCCCTTTCTTCCTAGTGCAGCCTCTACCAACAAGAATAAAGCCTGCAACTAATAATAATTTAATTTACACAGGAACTTGCAATAATTTAACTCACATCAGGTTAATTTGGAAGTGATTAATGGCAGCATTTATGGAGCTGGAAATTTTTAATAATGCTTTACTTGTGAATTTATAGTGTTCATGTTCCAGACTGTAGGCTGCTTTTTTGTTGAGCTCTCCGTCTGTCTACACCCATCATTCCCATGCATGATACCCATCCTCCCTTTTCTGTCCTCAAATGTGTCACGGGTTGAGGGAGACATGGCACCTTTTTAATGCCATATTTCCTGTCTTAGTGGAAATCAGCCACAAAATTAGTACAGATACGCTCTGATGAGAGATTCTTTGCCATGGAAATGTTGTTGCTCTATGGATCACTTTTAAATAATACTTCCAGGGATCATGGGATCCTTTGATATCTTTGATGACCATTTTTATGCATTTTGAGATGGCCAGCAAGAAACGGCCTTTTTGGATTTGCCATAATAGTTTTGTAGAACTGGGTGGGTACAAATGCAGGTGGGAATGTGTAATAACTATGCATTCTCAACAGACACCCATTTTGAGGGATTAAACCTGCACCCAGAAGCCCTCCAAAGACTTGCCAACATTTTCTATTTGTAAGCCTCTGAAAAGAAATTTTGTTGTTTTTTTTTCTCATAGCTCCCAAAAATTGAAGGTGGGAGAATCCCTTCTTTTCTCAGAATCTTCATATGCAAATAAACATACACATATAGTACCAAGTAAGGATACAATATTACCTCCTCCAACAAACATCATTTAAATTCTATCCATTTTCTGATTAGCATAAGTAGTAATTTGAGGAAGCAACTTTTTATTTCAGAGACTATTGGGAACAAAGGTGAGCTAGAAACCTTGAGAAACATACACTTTTACTAGTCAGCAGAACACACTGTGCCTGTTCCACAGCCTGCTTTGCCTCTATTTTGGTTCTGTTCTGGTTTTGCAGATCATCAGATATGGTTGTGAGCAGCAGAAGTCAAGAGCAAAAAAAAAAAGAGGTGTTTTGTGAAAGTGAGAAGCACATTTCTCCTTGCTTATGTTTAACATATACTTTATCTTTACTCCTTCACATCTGGACAAAATTAATAATCTCTAACTAAATCTCTTTCCAAAACCATTTTAAAATATTACCCAGAGTTAAGTGTCCTACTATAGACAAGGTAGTAAAATGATGCTCCTTGGTAAAGTTATCTTCTCTAAATCAATGGAAAAAAGCAAAGCTCAACTTCAAAATTCTGGTCAATGGTGCTTATTAGCTACCATTTTCATACATGTATGAACAATAGAACACCATTTTTTAGGTGACAGAAGCTGCAATTGAAAGTGAAGAGGCCTCATAAAGAAGTAGAAAGAGCGCTGATATAAGAAATATATCGGGCCGGCCGCGGTGGCTCAAGCCTGTAATCCCAGCACTTTGGGAAGCTGAGGCAGGTGGATCATGAGGTCAAGAGATCAAGACCATCCTGGTCAACATGGTGAAACCCCGTCTCTACTAAAAAAATACAAAAAATTAGCTGGGCATGGTGGCACATGCCTATAATCCCAGCTACTCAGGAGGCTGAGGCAGGAGAATTGCCTGAACCCAGGAGGTGGAGGTTGCGGTGAGCTGAGATCGCGCCATTGCACTCCAGCCTGGGTAATAAGAGTGAAACTCCATCTCAAAAAAAAAAAAAAAGAAAGACAGAAATATATCTAAGCTTCAGCTCTTCCACCAAGACATTTTGAGCCTTGAGTTTTGTCACTTCTCTGTGACTCAATTTTTTCATCTAAGAATTACCTACACTGAAAATTGCTATGGAAATTAAGTAATACAATATATGAGAAAGATTTCTGAAAATCAAACATGATGTACTGCACAGATGGAGGAGTTTGAATGCTATCTTGTCTCCAGGTAAGCTGTGTAGTCAACTCTGGTTTCTCAAGTTTGTTTTGGGGACAAACTTGAGTTTCTGCTTCTGTAAAAGGTCTCAAAGAACAAGCTATCTGCAACTTTCCATAGATTTACCATCACACAAGAATGGAGCAGATACAGAATGCTCACAATGAAATCCTTTTTTAAAAGGGAATATTCTAGCCATAGCAACTTTGAAGGCCTCCTAATTTGAAGGTGAGGATGGTTTCTAAATCGTTCAGGATTCTTGGAGAATCTCTTGTTCATTGTCCTCCATAACCCCAGGTGCAAAAATGCTTAAAATTCTTTTTGGTTCATTATCCTCCATCACCATATCTGAAGTGAAAATTATGACAAATGCACAATTTGGAGACTGTACGCTTTCTTCAGTTTCTCTTTCACTCACACAAACGTGGGGTATCAAGAGTTATTTTAAAGCTTGGCCAAAGATTTTCAAAGGTTGCCCTTACGGGTTTCTTTGTCAGTACACTTTCTTCCATAATTTAGTGAAACCGTGATCCCTTTTCTTGTAGAGAATGCCATGTCCCAGTAATTCCTGACAATGCTGAACTTCATCTGATCTCTGTGCTACTGAAAAGGAGTGATGGTTAAGAAATCTCCCATTTTTATGTGTTCCTGGAAATAACTTATTACAAAGAACCACCCTTCTTCATATGAATAAGATAAAACTCAAGGATGGCCACCTCGTTTACCTAAGATGACACCAAACACAGAAATTCCACCTTCACATTATCACCTCACAAATGGTTAGCTGAGTTGTTTGCCTCCATTGATCAATCTGTACAAACTGCCCATCAAATTGACTTAACCAATCTTTAGCCAGACTCTCTCCTTCCTCTAGGCCCCTGAATTTCATTTTGTTTCTAAGCTTAAGCAAGTACCAAAATGCCAAACAACTCTTCTACACAGCCAGGCCCTCCTGAGAGTTGGTTGACTGTAGGGAAAATCATTTCCTGCTGGACTGTCCAGTCACACCTTATGCTTAGCCCACTCCCTAACACTGGGTTCTTTCTAGCTTTGTTTACTCTTGTGTATAAAAAAGAAAAGTCCTTTCTGCCTAATCTTTGCAGATCTTGTCATTGGAGTATACTCCCTTTCGCAAAAATCTTTTTGAATAAAGTCTCTGCTTATTTTAGATTTGTTTTTGACAATATCAAAGTTCTTTTCTAGACAAAATTCTTAAATTTCTTTCTTTCTTTTCTCATCCCCACTTCTCATTAAGGCTTCCAGTCTTTCAGTCTTAATATCATTTGAAACAACTGTCAGGGAGGCTACTCTCTTAGTCCAATCTCAGCCATGAGTCATTGTATTCAACTAAGAGATACAGCTGGGCCATAATACCTACATGACACATGGAAAATCTCATATATGTTAATGCCCAGTTCTTTTATAAGTCTGAGATTGGAACATTTGCCAGGTGTCACATTAAGCTCCTGAAGCAGCTTATTTACACCCCCCACAAGCTGCCCCTAAACTGAAGAACGAAATGGAAGATGAGAATTCATAACGATGAGGTAGCATGAATAGCACTGCAAGTTAAATAGGAGAGACTGAGGTAAAGTTCTTGGAAGAAAAAAATATATATATATACACACACACACACACACACACACACACATATATATCCATATATGTGTGTGCAAGTGTATATATATGCATAGATACACATAAAAAAGAAGACATTATTAATAGCTCATTTACATCTAAAAAGTATTTGAGCTATTAAAAAAAGCAATCTAGATAAGAATAAAATCTTGGGAATCATGTAAAGCACGATGATGATGATAACACAAATATTCAAAAACATGGATTAAGAAAAGGTATTTAGCTTTGAGCTCTCTGAAAAAGCATAGACAAAATGGGATTGGATTGATCATACAGTGCTCAGTGTAAGCATTTGTGTGTAGCAGGATGAAAAATAAATTGGGATCTGTAACTACAACTCCTTTTCAAAAAAGTAAAGCCATGATAATGGGAGGCCCTTTGTTCTGCAGGACACATTGATAGACTGGGACTTTCATGTTGGGGAATAAGAGAGGTGGAAAGCTGTGTTTCTCTCTATAACACAGAAACATGTGAAGCTTATGAAGCCACCAGGGGTGGATGGGTAAGTCAGTGAGGTGACAATAGGCCTTACCAACACTATTTGAACCATCTCCATTAGCGACCACATTCTGAATAAGAGTTACTAAACTTATGAAAAAGTGTGTTTTTTGAAGAAACAATTAAAACTGTTGTGTGCATTTTCTGGAGTTATAGCAAAGTATAAGAAAGAAATTATATCTATGTATCTCAGGGAGAAATGATGACTTGGTTTAACTAGCTTAAGAGAAAAAGCAAGTTTTTTTTTTTTTCTTTATTGTTTATATTTACATCTTCATATAAAGGAAACTAAAGTATATGATAAATTGTGACCTTAAAAATAAAGCCTTCAACACTTTGAAGACTTCCAATATTAGGCCATCCCATGTAATTACCCTCAATGAAAGCCAAATAAATTAGCTTTTAATTATAATTTTGAAAAATCCAGCACTAGGAAGGATCTGAGGAATATTGCCCAGGCATGAGCAATTCAGGGACTCATTCTGATAACAGAAATAATGTATAATCCTAAGTCCACTGTGAATCAGTGTGATGCATTAATTCATTTTTATTTAGGGGACTGGCATTATGAAGTTGAAAAGCTGCATAACAATTTTTTTTTAAATTTTCTAACCTATCCATAATTAGAGAATGCAGTCACAAGCATATAGCACACAAAGAAGCACTCTTTTGAAAAGTTTCTATTGAAAGAAATATTTGAAATCAGCAACATAAAGATCAACATGGCAAACAGCAAAGTAACAGTTAATACAATGAGTTTTTGTGTAAAAAACATAAGCCTAAAGCCAATAGGGAATTTATAAACAGTGATCACAGCCATAAACTGAAGGAAGAGGTTTATATGTTAACTCTTCAGAAAGACTCATTGGTCATCTTTGTTATAAATTATATCTCATGATGCTCTGCCCCAGAAAGGCAATAGTGCATACTATTTGAAACATAGGAAATTGAGGATTATGAGAGCCATGGTTTCTGCAGTTCCAGGTTAGCATCATTATTCCAGTTTTTAATATCCACATTCTTTATAATGAGTTTTGCATTTTCTTCAATTTTCTCTGAGCAGATATATTTCAATTCCACATAATATAATAGGGAAATTGTGTTAAGATAATATAGGAATAAAAGGTGCCCCTTCATTTTCTTTTTTTCCTAAGGGGAAAACAAAATACAAGAAATAGCAAAGTGAAACTTTGCTAAAAAAAATATAGCACAAGGTTTTCATATTTCTATTATTGGGAAAATGCTCAAAATCCACCATATCAACAGGGCTCTCTGTGTCATTCAAAAATACTGAGATTTCAGGTTGTATACCAGAAAGTTCCTTTATAATTTATCTTCGTTAATTATTATTATGATTATTATCATCACAGTCATCACTATTATTATTGTTGTGATTGTCATCATCCTCATCATCATGCCTCGCCAGGAAGCCTAGTTCATAACCAAGTAGATGTAGCAACAGATCTAAAGGAGTAAGGTGTCTAGGTCTTGGGGATGAATTTTTTTGTTAAAATAAGTAGGTTCCTAGGAGAAGGATCTATTCTAGGAGTGGGAACAAATCTAGGAATCCTGAAGAGAAGGTCAGATTATGACAGACTCACTCATTTACTGCCATTCTTTGAGGCATCTCAGGAAAAAATCTATAGACATTACCCTGTGGGCCCATCCTTACAAACATCTGTTAAATATTGTTTTAAACTTTGGAACTTCTTTCTGCCTGGGCAACTGAGGAAAACAAATTTCTCCATTTATTATTATTCTTACTTCACTTTTATAAATGAAAACAGATCTGGTTTTGCACAACAAAAAAACACTAATTTATTTTCTTATGAAATAGTGTAAGTGCAAGGGTTTAAAGAAATAAAAATACACTGCAGTTTTATTTTTGAGTGCTGATCTTTTCAAAACTTGGTTACTTTTCTCCCTGATAGTGATTGTACCAGACCTTTGTCAGTGGTTTTAATAAACCCAGTGTGGTTCAGTGTATTCCAGCTGTTAGAACAGAGGTGCTAAGTATCTTATTAGCACCTTCTGGTTGTTGTATTTTAAAAACTTAGCTCAGTGAAAGAGGGTAGGTGTCAAACAGATCTTAAATGGGAATGTGCTTTTCTGCTTCTACCTGGTAGATGTTGAACAAGATATCTAACCCCTTTGATTCTCAGTTTTTTAATCTGCAAAATGGAAGAATTGTATAACATAAAATTAAAAGAGAACAAATAAAATACAGTAAGTGAAACTGTTGGTGCATTATTGAGTCTCAGTAAACATTAACTCAACTTTGTCTCTCTTTTCAGAAAACCAAATATGCCCAAGTATAAATTGTCCTTGTGAAACCAGGATAAATACATTTCTGCTCTTTCAACTGATTCTCAGGTGAAAGGCCTTTTCAGCTTTTATTCTTTTTTTCTTTTATTCTGAATTGACCCTTAAACAAAAAAGCAAAGTTGATTAAGGAAACCAAACCAGTATTTATGAAGCACTAACTTCACACAAAGTGTGACATTTGATTATCCAGTCATTCTCGTGAGGCTGGTATTATTATCCCATAGAATAGGTGATAAATACAAGGCTTAAAGTAACTTAGCTAGCATATTTAGTAAGTCTCAGAGCAAGGTTTTACATTTCCACTGTATCTGACCACCCAAGTTTATTATTTTAGCTAAGTATCCTCCATGAGTCCTGAATTATCTTTCCAAGGTAAGTGGTATATTGTTTTTTTTTTCTCTCTCTCTATTTAGCTTATATTGAATAATGCAGGGTCTGCAATGAGGTAAGTGTTGCTCTAATTTTCTGGGATATAGAAAAATGAACCAGAGACAGAGGACTTACTGAAATTGTGCTTACAAACATTGGAAATGTGGTAGGGAGACCAGGCAGTAAGCAAATACATTTATAATGTTTCCAGGGGTATTAAGTGCCATGAAGAAAAATAAAACACAGTGGAAGGTTAAAGACTGACAGGTGGGGAAGATGTTCTCTAACATAGGGTGGCCAGAAAAACCCTCTCCAATGAGATGCCTTTCCAGCAGAGAGGAGCATAAAATGAGGGAGCAGCTATCACAATATCCATGAAGGGGGCTTCCCATGCAGAGACTATGCATGTGCAAAGGCCCTGTTGTAGAAGCATGGCTGTCATGACTTCAGGACCTGAAACAAAGCCAATGTGGGCAAAGCAGATAATCAAAAGTAGAGAGTAGCAAGTGATGAGGTCAGAATTCGCATCAGCTAAGATCATTATGATGACGTAGGTAATATTAAAGATTCTGAATTTTGCTCCAAGTGAGATGGAAAATCAATGGAGAATTTGAAGAGAGGAGCTACATGATCCAGCCCACATTTACCCAGTCTGGTTATGAAGAGAATATACCATTCACAGAAAGTTTTACATCGAACAAATGGGATGTCAGTGATTACAGCCACATTGATCTCCTGGCTTATTTACAGACAGATCCACACATATACAGATAAAACATATGACAATAAAAATTTTACATCAACATTACAATTAATATACTACAAATTAATGGAGAGAGGCTGGCACTTCGGTAACAGAGTTTGAGACCATTCACTTATACGCATGAGACAAATACAGATTTCTACCTCATATTTTGCAAAAAAAAAATACAAAATAATTTGAAAAAAATAAATGAGAAAACAATTTTCCCCATAAATGATATTCTTAGAAAAATACAGGACAGTATTGCTAACAATTTGAGGCAGAAAATGTCTGCTTAAATAAGATGCTCAAAATTATAAGCCATATAGAAAAAGAATAATCAATTCTCCTCCTCCCATCAAACTTTATTTTTGGACCTTATCTCCCAACTCAGCAAAAGGAAGATTTGTCCTCAGGCTGGAGTTTGAAAGATTTATCCATTGTACAGAGAAATTGTAAAATGAGACATCTAGTTATGGGTCTTTATGCTTATTTTCAATAACAGTTATCCTTCTTTTTATTAAGTAAAAATAAAAAATTTCCCAATGGTCTGGTAATCAGAAATTTAAGATCTACACCTAAATTTAAACACTTTCAATTTTATCTATAAAATGTAGCTGGTAATACATTTTCTGCTTACTTTACAAAAGTTAGAGTCAAATAAGATTACGTTCAAATACTGTGAATGTCTCAAGCTAAGATGAAATATCAACGATTATTAAGTTAGATGTATATTAACAAAGTAGATATCTAAGGCCTACATTAAGAAAACTAACATTTTTAAAATTCACTTCTATATAGATTCTCTGGTTATTTTAGACAAAAATGGGAATTCTTGATTTATCAAATAAATAGTTTTTCTTCTGTGTTTTATTCTACTAGAGTAGACTTGGGCAGTTAGTACCTTGACAGATATGCAATGTCTCTGGATAAATTGTAACCACAATGATTATTCACATTAAGTCTTAGATTTTTCAGAAAAATGGAAAGCATAAGAGTGGTTTCTAAACCCTTAGACTCGTGGGAGCCACAATTTTTCTCAATTGCATTTTCTTTTTTCTAAGGTATTCAAACTGCTTTGGAGGGGAAATTGTTCTCTGTATTTAAGTGAGATAAATGGTTCATGTAAGCAGATGATGCCAGAATGCAGTTAGATGAACAACCACAAAGCATCTGGGGAAGTGTGTGTGTGTGTGTGTGTGTGTGTGTGTGTGTGTGTGTGTATCTGGTTTGGTGGTAAATAGCCATCACTGTATTGTAGAAAAACACAGCTCAAGACAAAACATCACTAGAATGTTAGGAAGGGAGGGGAACTAATTCAGGTGAGTGTGTGCTGAAGAGGAATCACAAATAGCAACCACACATACATACACACATATACACGGTGGCTGTATCTGAACAAAACCACCAATATTGTAAAGAACTGAGGTATTTAGTAAAATAACTCACTGTATTTAGTAAAATAGCAAAACACATTTTAGTTGTGTTGATAAAACTAATATATTTTAAATATAATAGAATTTGAATTTGTGCTTGGATGCTAATTTAGATATGGTGAGACCGAAAAGAAAGAAATTAGGGCTACAGAGAGAGGCACTATTGAGTTAATTGTGGGTAGTAATACATTTAGGTTATCATACATCAAGCATGAATTAAACTTAAGTTTCTTACAAGCTTACACTGATAAGTAAGTCTATTTTTATGTGATTGAATCCAGCAACAAGAATATAGTTTCACTGATGATACCCAAAGTTATGTCCTGTGATCCTAAGAAGAAGCTGGTATGAATTTCTCTCAAATAGCAAGATGTATAGAGAAGAATAATTGGCAATTCCAAGAAGAGAAGTTTAGCATGGGATATGCCAGATATTATTTCATCCCCATCATCTTTATTAATAGGGCCTCAGTTTTATTCAGAGAGAAAATGTCCAGGAAAAATGTATAACTGCCCAGAGCTCTTTGCAGTTAAGAGTAGCCATTGACTCTTTCTGACTAATGAGATGCAAATGGAAGTCTATGTGAAGAAAAAGCTGTGTTTTTTCACAATAGAAAGAAAGACTTGACTGGTGGCTCATTACCTTTTGTATTTTATTCTTCTTTCTCTATAAAGATGGAGGCAATATTAAAAACAGTGGAGCAAAGGATGATAAGAAACTGAGACACAATGACTCTCAAGCATCTTTCTTATCCCTCTACCCCCACCTTCAGATTTTGATTAATGTGAAAACAAACAAAAGTCCACTTGATTAAATTACTGTATATTGGATATTCATTATATGCACAAAAACTTACAGACACAGCAGCCGTGAACTATTATGAGCAAACGTTTCATATTATCTTATAGAGTGGGTATTAGTCTGTTCTCATGGTGTTAATAAAGACATACCCAAGATTGGGTAATTTATAAAGGAAATAAGTGTAATTGAGTAACAGTTCAACATGGTTGGGGAAGCCTCAGGAAACTTACAATCATAGCAGAAGGGAATGTAAATACATCCTTCTTCACATAGTGGTAGCAAAGAGAAGTGCCAAGCAAAAGGAGGAAAGACCCCTTAAAAACTTTTCAGATCTCCATGAGACCTCACTCACTATTACAAGAACAGGAAGGTAATCACCAGTGTGATTAAATCACTTCTCCTTGCATCCCTCTCGAGGGATGGGAATTATGAGATTTGGGTGGGGACACAGACAAACCATATCATTCTGCCCCTGTCCCCTGCCAAATCTCATGTCCTCACATTTCAAAAAACAATCATGTCCTTCCAACAGTCCTTCAAAATCCAGCATTGATGTAAGAGTTCAAATCCAAAGTCTCATCTGAAGTAAGTCCCTTCGACCTATGAGCCTGTAAATCAAAAGCAGATTAGTTACTTCCTAGCCACAGTGGTGGTACAGACATTGGTAAATACACCCAGTCCAAATGGGAGAAATAGGCCAAAACAAAAGGGCTGCAGGCCCCATGTAAGTCCAAAATCCAAATTCAATAGGGCAGTCATTAAACCTTAAAGTTCCAAAATGCTCCCTGACTCCAAGTCTCACATGCAGGTCATGCTGATGCAAAAGGTGGGCTCCTATGGCATTGGACAACTCCACCCTGTAGCTTTGCAGGATACAGCCCCTCTCCCAGCTACTTTCATGGGCTGGCACTGGGTGTCTGCAGCTCAGGTGCATGGTGCAAGCTGTTGGTAGATATACCATTCCTCGTTCTGAAGAACAGTAGCCCTCTTCTCACTGCTCCACTAGGCAGTGCCCTAGTGGGCACTCTGTGTGGAGGTTCTAACCTCAAATTTCCCTTTCACACTGCCCTAGCAGAGGTTCTTCATTAGGGCTCTGCCTCTGTAGTAAAATTCTGCCTGGACATCCAGGCATTTCCATACATCCTGTGAAATCTAGGTAGAGGTTTCCAAATCTTAATTATTGTCTTCTGTGCACCTGCAGGACCAGCACCGCATGGAAGCCACAAAGGCTTGGAGCTTGCACCATCTGAGGCAACATCCTGAGCAGTACATTTGACCTCTTTTAGCCACAGTTGGAGCTGAAGCAGCTGGGATCCTGAGCATCATGTCCCAAGCCTGTATAGAGCAGGGGAACCATAGGCCCAGCCCACAAAACCATCTTTCACTCCTAGGCCTTCAGAACTGTGATGAGAGAGGCTGCCATAAAATTCTCTGACATGCCCTGAAGACCTTTTCCCCATTGTCTTGGTGATTAATATTTAGCTCCTCATTACTTATGCAAATTTCTATGGCAAATTTAGTGCTCATATGTCTTAAACAGCACTCTAAATTTTGGGTTTCTCCCTGATAAAAAACTCAGATAATCTTCAGGCACAGAGCCTTTGTTAAACATCACCCTCTAACTAAAATTTAATAATACGTTTTGTTCCCATCAAGTTTGTTTTATAGTCATCTCATGTGACACAGTGTTGGTGGTTTTCCAGTTCTACAAATGGCATATTTTTCATTATGAAGTACATTTAAATTAAAATACAAAATAATGTTTTAAAAAATATTATATAAAAAAATGGTACACAGGAGAAAACTTATAAAAACAAGGACAGCAGTATGTAAATAACTAAACTTTGATAAATTGAGTCCTTGGTCTATGAAATTCTGGTACAGGGCCTGCAAGTATAATTCCAGACTCACTAATCCTTTTGTTTGCCTTTTTAAAGCAGCCTTGACAGAATTTTGCCTGTTGGTTCAATAGCGTCAGTACTCACTGTTCTCTAAATTAGGAAAACCCATATGCAAAATTTCTTCACCTCCCACTTTACTTGTGACTGAGAACAGAACGCTTCAGGCCTATTATGTTATCATCTAGACTCAGTTATCAAAGTCTCAGTTCAAATTTCATTCTTTGTAATCCAAAAGGAATATTCCAAATATTTTCTATACAGATGATCAATCACTATTTGTACATCTTGAGTTACTGCAGAGAATGAGAGCTATACAAATATTCCGTTCAGGTAAAATTGCAGCTTTGTCACCTAGGATCATATTTTCAGCAACTGGAATGTTACTAAAACTTGATAGTGAATGTTGACTATCATCATAGAACAAACTCACACTTGGCACCTCTCTGCTCATTTGTTTTCACCAGTAAGTTTGGTTGCTCATACAAATATTATTGGCTGTTGTATGTTCCCCTTGCTTGAGAAATTGGGGTTTCAGTTATTCAATAAAATCTTACATTAAAAAGGAATTTGAGCAAAGGTCAAATTGTATAAGTCAGTACCAAAGCTGTGCTATTGTGAAAAAGAAAAGCTGAAAGTTACAAATTATAGATTTTGTGATTTTAAAATTTTACCAAGTCTCTTTTGTGTTTATTGCAATGTCCACATAATTATAATGGTAAATTTCATACTAGAAGTCTTAAAAAGTCTGAAAAGTTTTCCAGTAATCATAAACACTTTTTGGAGAATTTTATTACAAAAGTGCTTTCTTCATATATAAGCTAGGTACTTCTTCATTTTGGTAATTCCAGTCATTCCACCCTATAAATAAATATATAGAAGTTCAGAGTAGTCACAGGCACTAGATAATGATGTATTACTATATAAGAAAAGAATATCAGAAAACAATACAAAAGATAAGGGAACAATGTTAAAAGTGTGTCTTGGGTCTGAGACATGCAGGTCATCCCACAAGATGGGGCCACTGCAGAGACTGGTTATGGAACCAGTGGGGCTAATGAAAGAGCCAAGGGCACAGGCAGGTCTGGAGTTTTACCTGGCTTCAGAGACTGATGTAAAATGGAACAATGGAGGAATAGATATATTTTCCATGAGGACTGGCTCCCAGACTGCCTTAATTCTAAAATATTGGCATTGGTATATATAGTTGGGTGAACATGATGCAATAAGCAAAGGCATAAGGATAGAGTGGGGGATAGGAGACGCTCTGACATGCCTCACGTGGGGTGCCTAACCCCCACTGTGATTCACGGAATGTTAAATCTACAGACTGTTGGTAGGAAAGAGCTCTTGAGCTCTAGACAGTTCTACCATTTCTGTCTGGGCTATTCCAGAGTATAGTCATGGGCTATTCTGGATCAGTACAACTCAGTATGACCTCACCTTCATTCTACCATCTTTAGAGTTAAGTCAAGTGACAGGATCTATAAAAAGTGGGAATTTACGCACATGTATCTTGAGAGACAGGTAACTGGTTTGGTAAATGGTAAATGATAAATGACCATCACTATACTGGGGAAAAACAGCTCAGAAAAAAAGCATCACTAGAAATCAAGAAGGGAAGTAATTAAAGGGAGTGTGTGCTAAGGGAGAATCACAAATATTAAGTTGGTGCAAAAGTAATTGCAGTTTTGCCATTAATAGCAAAATAATGCCAAGTGAGTTTCTGTTCTTGGAGGTAGCTTATCTTGTCTCAGCAAGGCATGAAGTGGCTCCTCTCTAGGATGCCTTAAATAGAAGATATAGGTTGGAGCACTGCCTCTTTTGTAAGTAATACTCATTGTCTATTTAGAGATAATATTGCCTTGCTGCATCTGAAACTGTTATAAAGTAACAATATAATTTGAACTTGGGTGTGCTTCTGTGAGCATGCATGTGAGTTTTAAAAGAGATATAATACATATGAATAGATGAGAACAGCAGGTTTTTTTTAAAACCTTTATATTACATAAAAGAATCATTGCTGAGTAAATGTGCTACTGCTGACTGTTAGGATGCAGAGCCAGTTTTGAATATTTAAGCAATTATTGACACTGTCTTCAACGCAATGAATGGCTCCCATGTTGGGACCACACATTGCTATGTTTACTTAGAGGCTTAGTTGATGATAGGCTTTATATTATATTCAGGAAAGAAATGAGAGTATCTGAAAGATGTTTCATACTAATATTATTGTTAACATTGACAAAGAGACTGGTTTCTGATGTAAACTGCAGATTTTGAGAACTTCATAAGGAAGTAAAATTGCAAGGTTTTATTGAAAAAGTCAATTGGCACAAATCAAGTATGTTTGGAAACTAATTTAAAATACAGAAATGTGTTCAGATAATGTGATAGGTAAAGAGAAGGTGCAATTTTGTTGTTGTTGTTGTATTTGAAGGAGAATGTCCTGACATTCACATAGGCTTTGCCTATATGTGCTGTTCCTTTTGAATTGCAACCCACATTCTTTTAAATCTATAACATAATTGGTCCCTTTTTACATATACATTTTAGGCATAGGGAAATATTACCAGATCAATTATGTCTTTCTTTTAATACACTAGTTTCTTGGTTTTGTCTCTGGGGTGTGTGTGTGTGTGTGTGTGTGTGTGTGTGTGTGTAGTTCTGAAGGTAGGTCCAGGAAGCCACATAAATATGCCTATTCAGAGAAAAAAGAAATTTTTGAATGGTTGAGGTGACAGGGCTTCAAGAAAAAAAGACTGGACATTCTCATCTATTTGTTGGACAGATTTCTAGCTTCAACTCAGTCAGTTCACTAAATTTGGGTTTTCTACCCACTCTATGTAGCAGACTGAATGCTATATTATACTAAATTCTTAAATTCAAGAATGTTGGAATAGAATCAAGTTTTGGACAATCTAAGATGATACAAAATAATGCATAGCAACCAGTCAGTAATTAGGCTATTCTGGGCAAACTGCCTATAGGATAGCTCTGCTCACCAAGGAGCAGTATTTAAAAAATTAACAATATAAATTGAATATGTGCTAAAGTAAGTCAGCGGTGAAGAGTGATTCACACAGTCACTTCAAGATAAAGTGGTGACTCCAGAGGCTGACTGCTTTCCACATTTCATAGACATTAATTACTAAAAAACAGTGGAGCAGCACTTAAGTTTCTACATTAGCTGAATCTATGGTAAGAATATGTGTATGAAAATCTGTGCTTGGAATATTCTCAGAGAGCTCATTGACCCTAACTCTTCTCCGTAATATGTAATTTATTGGGTGTTGTGAATTTAATCCATCTAATGTGTATCACCTGTCTTTCTTTAACTAAATTTGGGCAGCTAACCCTCTTTGCTGAGACATGAAGATCCTTTCAAGCCTCTTTCATTCTCAGAACATGAAGGTATTTAATATCTTCTTTTAAATGGCCATATATATTTTAGGTGCAACTCTATCTTGCTATGTAGAGCTTCTTGCAGGCAAATAGAAGTTAAGTGGGATTCTTTGGAACTGATTCATTTTTCTGAAGTTTTTATATTCATAAAACATAATCTATATCTAAAATTCCATAGTATTCATTCTCAGATAGGATGAGAGCACACAATTTTATATTTATTCCAAGTCAGTCAAATATCAAACTAGCAGCAGGTATCAAAACAGGAGCTATTATGTAACCTTTGATAATCTAATAAAAGATATCTTAACAAAGAGATACATAGCTTCCCTTTTTTTTTTTTTTTTTTTTTTTTTGTGACGGAGTTTCGCTCTTGTTACCCAGGCTGGAGTGCAATGGCGCGATCTCGGCTCACTGCAACCTCCGCCTCCAGGGTTCAGGCAATTCTCCTGCCTCAGCCTCCTGAGTAGCTGGGATTACAGGCATGCGCAACCATGCCCAGCTAATTTTTTTTGTATTTTTAGTAGAGACAGGGTTTCACCATGTTGACCAGGATGGTCTCGATCTCTCGACCTCGTGATCCACCCGCCTCGGCCTCCCAAAGTGCTGGGATTACAGGCTTGAGCCACTGCGCCCGGCACAGCTTCCCATTTTTAATAACCACCCATTAAGAAAATGTAAATGATTATAATATTGGCCAAAAACTTTCAGAAATCAGTGATTTCTCTTCAGATCAGCTGCATCTCTCTATGTTTTACTGGCATATGTCATATCATGAATTCTTTACAAAGCAATTCCATTTTCCCACTAACCTCAGATTTGTGTTTTCTACAAATACTGCTGAATCCTCATACTTCCACCCCTTTCAAACATGTTGTTATAAGTCCTTTCCTCTGACTCTCAGTCTCCTGTTATCCTCAAATTTCAAGTTGCCATAACAAGATAAAATTGTATGGGTAATGCCTTCTAAACTTCTAAATTTCCCCAAAAAGGTGGTGAATAGATTGGTCTGATAAGGCCCACATTGCTATGCAGATAAGCTTATTTTGCCTCCTGTATAGGGTGGGTCCATCTTCTTAGAATTGCCTTCCACTCCATTCCTCTGGCACAGAAACCTACCCAAGGATTACAGCCTGCACATGGCAGGCCCACTCACAAGGTTCTTGATTTGAGAAAGCATTATAGTTTCCTCTCAGTTTTTCTCTTCTGTTTCCAGGGAGTCAACATCTGCAAATCACTTCTTCCAAATATCAATCGTTCAAATAATCTCAAATAATTATTTCATTAATTTAACTATTCCCTGGGGTGAGAAGGGTTGGGGCTGTTCTTGCAGAGAAGGGGGATCATCTGCTTTATTGGCTTCCAGAAGAAAACAAAAGGAACAAAGAATTTGCCAATTGTAGGGAGTCATTTAACAAAGACTCTAAACCAGTGATTTCCAAGTGAAGTATTTACTTGACTAACTCCTTGCCCGGGCTCCATTTCCTGGCCACCCTCAACTGCAGTCGCAATAATGCCTTTCCATTGCAGGACAATTCCATGCAGTTCCTACCCAGTCCTAACCCTGGGAAAGTCTTCACTAAAACCCTAACTCCCAGCAGCATGTGAAGCCTGGAATTTGCAGTAAACCCAAGATCTGATGTCAGGGCTGCCCGGAGTGAACTCTGTGCACCCATGGCTTGAGCTGCTATCAGCTGCTCACTCTCCTCCCAGACTGACCTTGACAATGCTAGGCTGTGGTCTTGAGAAAGTCGCTTAACATCTCTATCATTTTGAGCCTGATCTCTAATAAGAAACACAATTTAAGTTGTAGGTCCTAAAAGTTGATTACTTCTTACCTATCTTTTCATGTTTATGAAATGGGAATTCACCATATAGTCAAAATTAATTAAAGAAGCATCTCTCCATTAATCCAATGCCAAAAACTATCATTAAGTCAGTAGCAGGTTCTATCCTTTAAAATGAGAAAATATAATAATGAAAGAGTACTTGACAGACAAATATGAGTGTACAGAGTAGGCTACTTCTTATGGCTGGTGGCTTGAGATTCAGGGACTTTTGCAACTTGTATGTGCTCGTAGTAAAACTATCACACCAAGATTATGTCAGTGCAGGCAAGGACCTTTTTTTTTTTTTTCTTTTCTTCTTTAGTATTCCTTTTGTTATGAGAATGTACTAGAGAGCATCCTAAAACAACCTCCAGGGCTTCCATTCCCTAGGGCATATGCCCTGTACAATCCTCCTAAGTCGGGGTGGCCTGTTAATAGGTTGATGTGTAGCTCCCATGAGAACATGATGTTATATGGGTAAAAGAAGATCCTGCTGGGTGGGCCTGATCTTATCTGATGAGCCCTTTAAAAACAGAGCATTTTTTTGGGGTTGTTTGCAGAAGAGAGTCAAAGAGACACATTAAACCTCATATGGATGAAAGCAAAATTCCATGCTCTGAACTGTCTATGGGGCCCACATGGCAAAAACCTGCAGCCAGTGTCTAGTTGCTGAGAGTTGTACTGAGCTGACAGCTAGCAAGGAAAGGGGGACCTAAATTTAAACTGTAAGGAACTGAGTTCTAAAATGAATTCACTAGGTAACCTGAAAAAGGACCTAAGCCCCAGATGAGATTGCAGCTTTAGCTGACATATACTTCAGTCTGGTGAGAGTCTGAACAGAGAGTTGGTCATGCTATGCCTAGAATTCAGACATACAGGTACTAGGAGATGATAAATGTGTGTTAAGTTGTTAAATTTGTTGTAATTTGTTTCACAGCAATAGAATACTAAAACAGAAGAACAGAAATTTACATTTTCCAGTCATGCAAAGAGTCCTGCGTAGGAAATTTTGTTAGCTGGAACCTAGTGATGTTTTAGCCCTTCAGGATCCACATTTGTAAAGATTTTAATCCAGCCTGCTTCTTTGTCTCACTCAAATATTTCATTAGTACTTTAGAGAATATAAAGTCCAACAGAGGTTGAATTAGCAGTGCACCAGAATTTCCACAGGAATTTCCTATGGTTCTTTATATATAGGGATTGCAGAAAAAAATGTCTATGGTTTCTTTCAACCCAAATATCATAGGATGATATTGTAATATTTACAAGGTTAATACAGTTAATGCCAATATAAATTAAATACAAGATACAAAAATAAAAGATAAATTTAGAACATGTGTATATAGAGAGAATTAATATTTGGTGCTTATCATGTGACAGAGAGTGTGCTTATTACATGCATTAATTCACTTAATCCTCACAACACCCCATAGTATAGAATGCTATTGTTGTCTTCATTTATAGATGGGTAAACAAATATGTAAATGTATTATGTAAATTGCCCAGAATCTCCCAACCAGTAAAACCTAGAGCCAGAATTAAAATCCAGGGCTGTCTGATTTCAAAGCATATTTTCACTACATTTATGAAAACTTATAAAATGTATAGAATGAACTTAAAATGTAATATTTTGAAAAGTGATTTTTCAGGGGAGATTGTTTTATTCTAACTTTAATATGTCATGGTTTGCAAATGGATGCAGTGAATGAATTAAAATAATATGTATACTCCAGAAATAATTCTAAATGATTTTGTTTTTTTCATAGTTCAATTCACTCCTAAATAATTTTACTTTCTCTCTCTCAGTTCCTAAGTAGGCACATTGGTAAAATCTCTGGGTACATACAAAACCATTCATTATAATTAATGTTTTTCAAAATATTTGAATGTTTGAAATCACATCTTTTTAGAAAAAGAGTAAATATTTTCTCTTATTTTTCTTTCATGTGATTACTAAGATATTTGGAGTTTTATTAGTAAGTTCACTTTTATTTTCTTTTGTTACTGTAAAGTTAAAAAAATAGGGCCTAAAGAATAATTTCTGACCCTGAATAAAACACCTAAATAATAAGAAAGTCATGAGTTCAAAATACAATTACAATAAAAGGTAAGAAGCAATTACTCAAATAAATGTGTGTTTCTTCTGGACCTGAAATTGATAATTTGATGCATACTATAATTTAGGGTTTAAAGGAAGTGATGGTTTTACAGATGTACATTTATTCTCTGAATTTATAAACATTTAAACAATATAGGCATCATGATGATAGAAAACAAGTGTGCTGGCAAAAATATGCAGCTGCCACGTGGCATATTGTCAAGTAATGAATAGTATTTTGAACCCTTGAAATTTCTTTTAGTATAAGTAAATTAAAAACTAAAGTTACAAAATAATTGCCATTTGTCAAAAAGAGAAATGTAAATTATTCTAGGTGTATTTTAAGAATCCACATCACTGCCACTATCTGAAAACTACTATATTTATGCTTTGATGGAGTATCTGTGTCGTTCCTTTGAGACACTATTGGCTGGCAGCCTCTGCTTTGGAGAACAGATAAATTGGTTTTAGCTCCACTCTGGTGGTTAGATCTGGAACTTAGGACAGATAGTTAAACTAATGTCTTTAATTATGTGGTTTTAAAAATTTTGTTTTTTTCTGCCCTCTGAGAAATTAATGTAATTATCATTCACAGTTGGTTTCTTCCTTTCATGTTACTTGGGAAACTTAGATCTATACAAGGAAAAGTTTTTATAGTGATTCATTTTAGCTTTTGAAAATGTTAGAAAATGTTTCCTTGAACTTTTTAGCTTCCAGATGGAGGTTGATGACAGCCTTTGGTATCATCACCAGAGGGTTGGTGAAGAGCCAGACTTGGGTCTAGGAGTCAGGCAGAGTTTGAATTAGAGTTCTTCTGCCTATCATCTGAGTGAGCGGGGACAAAACCATTGGCGAATTCAGCTTTCTTCTTTGTTAATGTTAGATTAAAAAAAAACCTTCCTGATAGGATTGGAATGAAGTTTAAATTATTTGTATATGATAGTTCCTGTTACACAGGAAATGCTCATGAATTCAGTTTGGTTTTCTTCTATGTTGTGAGATGGGGCATGTGGTCAGGTTTTGTTCTGCATTTCATTTACTATAGTATGTCTGTGAATATGTATTTGTATGCCCACTTCATAATAATTGTTCCACAGTATAAAGGAGATTAATATATCATTTATTTCTTGAATGAACAGACTACAAGCTATGAACTTCTGTTTTATGAGTAATTCTTTGTACCTCAACCTCTCTTAGAGCTGTAAGGTAGCCAGTTGCCATTGCTAGGCATGGGAGAGGGCTTTCCTTCAACGCTGCCGTCTAAGGGAAGTGTTTCTGCTTTTGAAAAATCTGCCTTGGAAAAGCCAGCCTTTCATAAAGTGACTTGTAAAATTATACCATCTATAATATTATTTCCATGAAAAACTGTATTTTAAGTATTCATTTACTGACATAGGACAAACTGTTATGCAGAACAACCCATATTTAAAGCCCTTTACTTTTTATAACGAGCATATATATTTTTGCAAACTTAATATATTTCTGCAGTGCAATGCTTCTCTACTTTTAAAAAATTGATAGAGAAGGCCTAGGAATTATGAAAGGGAAATTAAAGCTTAATGAAATATAACTTTTTTCCTCAGAAAAACTAAAGTGAGTTCTCTTTTTACTGCAAATGCTATGCTTTCTTTTTTGTTTTCTTAAATACAGGTTTTATTTATAGCTCAATGTTGATATAGATTAGAAACCTTTGTCACTTAAATAAAACATGTACCCTGGTTCTTAATATTATGGAAATTTTTTATGGTAGTATAATTACAAAGACAGATGTTTCTTAAATCATTTTTTTGTTTTCATTTCTTTTTCAAATTTATTTAATCTCCAACACTTGACTTGAATGTTTCTTAAATCATTTTTTTGTTTTCATTTCTTTTTCAAATTTATTTAATCTCCAACACTTGACTTAACTAATTCTTTATAAGAGTTGAAGTAGTTCCCAAAGACTCTATAATTAAATAGAGTGACACACAGGAGTGGCAATGAGAGAAAAATGGAGAAATCAAGATACTCCATAGAGGTAAATGTGAAAAATATAATGCTGAATTCAGGCAAGGAGCAGGACACAGTGGGAAATGACCCAGACTGGACGGCAGGGCACTGGCATTGCAGCTATGACAACAGTCTCTGCATCTTTGCACAGCTATTTCTTAGAAGCTTCATCTATGCTCTGAGAGATGAATTAGGCAATCCTGTGTATCTTCCACTTCTATAAACTATATGAGCAGGCAAACTATATATAGCTATTAAGACCTGTGGTATCTTTTTCTTCAGGCATTTAGGAGTTGCCTGTGCCATGGGGTGATAGAGACACATTACAATGAAATATGCACTATATGGTACTATTTGTGATTATTTAGAAATGGTGTTCGCATCAGAATTTGGGTCTTTGGGAAACAAAGTGGGTTTAACTGCTTGTAGTCTAACTGCAGAAGATAACAGAAAAGAGAGTGAAGGAATTAGATTAATTTTCTTAATAAAATAAAAATTAGGCTTAGATCTAAAAATTTTAAAAAGCAATCTCCATTTTTAAGTCTGTATTTTACTAAAAGATACATCTATGACTTCAGATTTAACAAAAAGTTTGAAGAGAAAAAGGCAAGCTTAGTGAATTGCATCCTTAGCTGATTAAAGAAAATGTTAACTGAAACATCACCATTAAGCATATGGACTGATCTAATTAGTTGATTACTAATTCAGATTTAGTGCTGAGTACCTTTACTTTGAACATCAATTTCAGCTTAATAGGAAGTTCTTCCTGCTTCTCTGTCATCATAGAAAACAAGGCTTGGCAATTGGGCAATTAAAAAAAATGAATGAATGAATATTAGATTAAGGCCTTTCCTGACATTCATTTGCGAGTGCCAAAAATGTTGTTCACGGCATATTCATCACAGAACAGGAAGCCACTTCTCCTTTCCAAACAAAATGGCACTTTTCAATCATGTAAAAATCTCCCTCCATTCACATCCATATTCTCATCTTTTAGCACAAGTAAATGCCTGACCTGATGCTCTATTCTGTAGAGAGACAAATAAAATACAGCATCTTATTTTTTTAAATTCCAATGTTTTAGACAAGAAAGTAACATTAGCACTCTACTGTGATTAATGATGGAAGAAAGTAGGCATAGCTGAATATAATGGTAGAACAGAGGAAGCATAGATCACCTAGTTTGGTTGAAGTTGTATAGAGTTGGGGAAGGCTGGACTGTATTAGAATAAAAGGAAATGGAAGGACTTCTTTCTGCCTTTTTTTCTTACGTACTTTATCCAATTTTTAAAAGGCTAATATCATTACCTAGCTCTATTTTCAAAGTCTTTCCCATTTCATCAAGGTTCTTCCTCTTCCCCAAAACTCTCTCATCTCTTTTCCTCTAGAGGCCAATAATACCATCCTGACACTGACAATGGCCTGGAGGTCTACTGATTAATAATCTCATTAATTCTCATGACACCTGTTCAGAAAAAAAAATAATATATAAATGGCAATTATTACTTCAATTCTACATATGGAAAACTCAAGTCAAAAAGAATGACACAGATTTGCCCAGGGTTACATAGAAAATGGAGGAACCAAGATGGGAATAAAAGAAACCTCCAAATTGTCTCCTCAGACAAACACTTCACGGCTTGCACAGTCATCTTGGACTTCATTAATAGGCTTGTTATCAGAATAGAAAATGTTAGCTTTTACCTAGAAAGATAATTGCATGTGTGTTCCAGAATAATGGAGTATAACTAAAAATCAACATTTTAAAGATTCAAACATATTACATGTTATATATTTTTGGATTTTTGCACCTATTATCATTCAGTAAAGTTGCAATATTGTGAAAAAAATTCAATTCTTAGGTCGAATCTGTGAGAATGTGTGTGTGTGTGTGCATGTGTGTGCATGTGCACGTGTGTGTGTGATGTTTAGTCTGATTGCCATGGCGGTTTGAATGCTTGACGAATCTATAGAGATTGGTAGTAATTAGTATGACAGACAAAAGGAGCAAATGTAGCTCGTTTATGCCTCTGGCTGAACTAATCTTAGTGTTAAGCATGAATCTAATATCCATAAATAATGACTAGTCAGAAATATTGAAGTCAGAATTATATTTGTAGTATTGCAGTAAAGGTAAGAATTGCCTAGCTTCAGTAAGACTATGGATTTTTTTGTAAAGAATAATGTTAATAAGGACAATGAAAGTACTGACTGTGGATAAAATTTTGCTATGGAATGTTAACGTTTAACAATACATAAAGTTTGAACTCAACCTTTCCAATAAATGTTATTTGGTACAACATCAATTCAATCAAGAAAATGATTATGAGTTTTACAGAACAGTTGATTATGCATCTATATGTTTATAAACTTTATCTCTTTCTCTCAAAATATTAAATCAACTTGTTTCTGACTTAAAATGAAAGAGACAGAACATTACTTTAAAGTACTTTGGAGTCACTCAGATTTGTATAGCACCAGGTAAATTTAAGATTTGGAAATTTAAGCCCATTCCTGTTTATAATCTCTTCCTCATTGTGATATACCTCATTAGTTGATTTATTTAAGTATACCATTAGTTGATTAATTTTAATATAGGTTAGTAATGTACTACTACATCAGAATACAGTGTTACAAATAATATTAATAATGAATACATGTTAGTAAAAACTAATTAGAATAAGCAATTTAATCAAGTTTGCAGTATACAAGATCAATATATAATTAATACATTTCAGTATCAATATATATTGAATGTAAAAGTACAATAATATATACATTTCAGTTTTTCCAGCATCATTTGTTGAAGAGATTATACTTTCCTCATGGAACGAACATGATATCATTGTCAAAAATCATTTGATCATATAGGTAAAGGTTTATTTCTGGGCTCTCTATTCTGTTCTATTGGTTTATTTATCTGTTTTACACCAATACCACACTGTTTTATATAGTGTAGCTTTATAGTAGGTCCTGAAATCAGGAAATGTTAAGTCCTCTAGCTTTATTTTAATAGGTTGTTTGGGCTATTCAGGATCCCTTGAGATTCTATATGAATTTTAGGATAAGTTTTTCTATTTCTGAAAAAAAAATACACCTGGGATTTTAATAAGAATTCTACTGAATCTGTAAATCACTTTGAGTAGTAATGATGTCTTAACAAGACTGTCTTCCAACCCATGAATTCACGATGTGTTTCCATTTACTTATGTATTCTTCATTTCTTTCAGCATTTTTGTTTTCATTGTACAAGTCTTTCATCTTCTTGGTTAAGCTAATTTCTAAGTATTTTCTTCTTTTTGATATTATTGTAAATGGAATTACTTTCCTATTTTTTTAAAAAATCTTCATTGTTAATGTATAGAAAGACAATTTTTATGTGTTCACTTTAAATCCTACTACTTTGGTCAATTCATTAATTCAAACAATTTTATTAATCTTTAGTTTTTATGTATAAGATTACATCTGGAAACACAATTTTACCTCTTTCTTTCCAAGTTGGATCATTTTTATGTATTTTTCTTGCCTAATTGCTCTGGCTAAAACTTCCACAACTATGTTAAATAAAAGGGGAGAAAGAGAATCTTTACTTTGCTCTTGATCCTAGAGAAAAACTTTCAGCCTTTCCCTACAGAGTCCTAGGTTGGTTGTGTGTTTTGTTTTTTAATATATACTGGTTTTATTATGTTTGGATAGTTTCCTTTCATTCATAGTTTGTTGAGTGTTTTTATCATGAAAAGGTGTTGAATTTTATCAAGTGCTTTTTTGTTTTATATATATATATATATATATATATATATATATATATATATATATATTGCATTTTAGGTTTTGGGGTACATGTGAAGAACATGCAAGATTGTTGCATAGGTACACATGTGGCAGTGTGATTTGCTGCCTTCCTCCCCTCACCTATATCTGGCATTTCTCCCCATGCCATCCCCCCCCAACTCCCCACACCCTGCTGTCCCTCCCCTATTTCCCTCCAACAGACCCTAGTGTGTAGTGCTCCCCTCCCTGTGTCCATGTGTTCTCATTGTTCAACACCCGCCTATGAGTGAGAACATGCGGTGTTTGATTTTCTGCTCCTATGTCAGTTTGCTGAGAATGATGGCTTCCAGGTTCATCCATGTCCCTACAAAGGACACGAACTCATCGTTTTTGATGGCTGCGTAATATTCCATGGTGTATATGTGCCACATTTTCCCTGTCCAGTCTATAATTGATGGGCATTTGGGTTGGTTCCAGGTCTTTGCTATTGTAATTTTTATTTATTGATTGATTGATAAGTTACATGGATAAGCTCTTTAGTGGTGATTTCTGAGATTTTGGTGCACCCGTTACCTTTGCAGTGTTACACTGTACCTAATCTGCAGTCTTTTATCCCTCAGCTCCCTCCCAACATTCTCCCTGAGTTCCCAAAGTCCATTGTATCATTTTTATGCTTGTGTGTTTTCATAGCTTAGCTCCCACTTACAAGTGAGAATATACATTTGGTTTCCATTTCTGAGTTGCTCCACTTAGAATTCTAATCTCCAACTCCATTCAGTTTGCTGGAAATGCCATTATTTTGTTTCTTGTTGTGGCCGAGTAGGCTTCCGTGGTGTGTGTGTGTGCTTTCATATAATGACTTAATTTCCTCTGTGTTGATACCCAGTAGCAGGATTGCTGAATCAAATAGATTTAATTTTAGTTCTTGAAGAAATCTCCATGTTTTCCATAGTGGTTGCACTACTTTTCATTATCACCAGCAGTGCAAAAGTGTTTCCTTTTCACCACATCCATGCCAACATCTATTTATTTTTTTTATTTTTAAATTATGTCCATTCTTGCAGTTATAAGTTGTTATTGCACTGTGGTTTTGATTTGCATTTCCATGATCATTAGTGATGTTGAGCATTTTTTCATGTTTATTGGCCATTTGTATATCTTCTTTTGAGAAGTGTCTATTCATGTCCTTAGCTCAATTTTTGACAAGATTTATTTCTGATTTGTTTGAAGTACTTGAAGATTCTAAATATTAGTCCATTGTTAGATGCACAGTTTGTGAAGATTTCCTCCCATTCTTTGGGTTGTCTGTTTACTTTGCTGATTATTTCTTTGCTGTACGGAAGCTTTTAAGTTTAATTAAGTCTCATCTATTTATCTTTGTTTTTGTTGAATTTGCTTTTGGGTTCCTGGTCATGAAGTCTTTGCCTAAGCCAATGTCTAAAAGTGTTTTTCTGATGTTATAGAATATTTATGGCTTTCAGTCTTAGATTTGCCTTTAATCCATCTTGGGTTGATTTTTATATAAGGTAAGACATGAGGATCCAGTTTCATTCTTCTACATGGGCTTTGCCATTTATTCCAGCATCATTTGTTGAATAGGCTGCCCTTTGCCTACTTTATGTTTTTGTTTGCTTTGTTGAAGATCATTTGGCTGTAAATATTTGGCTTTATTTCTGAGTTTTCTATTGTCTTCCATTTGCCTATGTGCCTATTTTTATACCAGTATCATGATGTTTTGGTGACTATAGCCTTATAATATAGTTTGAAGTCAAGTAATATAATGGCTGAAGATTTGTTCTTTTTGCTTAGTCTTGCTTTGCTGTGTGTGTTCTCTTCTGGTTCTATATGAATTTTAGAAATGTTTTTCTAGTTCTGTAAGGACTGATTATGGTATTTGACAGGAAATGCATTGGATTTGTAGATTGCATTTGGCAATATAGTCACTTTCACAATATTGATTCTACCCATCCATAAGCATGAGATGAGTTTCCATTTGTTTGTGTCATCCATGATTTCTTTCAGCAGTGTTTTGTAGTGTTCCTTGTAGAGGTCTTTAACCTACTTAGGGTATATTCCTAAGTATTTTTATTGTTTTTGCAGTTAATGTAAAAGGGGTTGAGTTCTTGATTTGAGTCTCAGCTTGAGTACTTGGTGTATAGGTGTTACTGATTTGTATACATTGATTTTATATCCTGAAACTTTACTAAACTCATTTATCAGCTTTAGGAGATTTTTGGATGAGCCTTTATGTTTTACATTTTCTTTCTTTCTTTCTTGAGACAAAGTCTTACTCTGTCACCCAGGCTGGAGTGCAGTGGCATGACCTCAGCTCACTACAACTGCTACATCCTAGGTTCAAGCAATTCTCCTGCCTCAGCCTCCCCAGTAGCTGGGATTATAGGCACCTGCCACCATGCCTGGCTAATTTTTGTCTTTTTAGTAGAGATGGGGTTTTGCCATGTTGGCCAGGCTGGTCTTGAACTGCTGACCTCAGGTGATCCACCCACATCCACCTCCCAAAGTGCTGGGATTACAGGTGTGAGCCACCGCACCCAGCCCAGGGTTTTCTAGATATATGATGATATCATCAGCAAACTGCAGCAGTTTGAGTTCCTCTTTACCATTTGGATGCCCTTTATTTCTTTCTCTTGTGTGATTGCTCTGGGTAGGACTTCCAGTGCTGTGTCAAATAGAAGTAGTGAAAGTGGGCATTCTTATCTTGTTCCAGTTTTCAGACGGAAGGCTTTCACTTTTCCCCATTCAGTATAATGTTGGTTGTGGGTTTTATTATCTTAAGATATGTCCCTGAGATGGCTTTTATTCCCTTAAGATACGTTCCTTATATGCTGATTTTGCTGAAGGTTTTAATCATAATGTTAGATTTCATCAAATGCTTGTTTATATGTCCATTGGAATGATTATGTGATTTTTGATTATGTTTATGTGGTGTATCACATTTATTCAGTTGAATATGTTAAACCATCTCTGCATCCCTGGTATGACACCCACTTGATCATGGTGAATTATCTTTTTGATATGCTGCTGGACTTGGTTAGCTAGTATTCTGCTGAATATTTTTGCATCTATGTTCATCAGGGATATTGGTTTGTAGTTTTATTTTTTTATGTAATTTTTTGGTTTTGGTATTAGGACAATACCAGTGTCATAGAATAATTTAGGGAGGATTTCCTCTTTCTCTAGCTTTTGGAATAGTTTCAGTAGGATTGGTACCAATTCTTTTTTGAATGTTTGATATAATTCATCTGTGAATCAACCTAGTCTTGACCTTTTTTTTGTTGGCATTTTAAAAATAACAATTTCAGTCTCACTGCTTGTTATTGGTCTATTAGAGTTTCTATATCTTCCTGGTTTCATCTAGGACAGTTGTATATATCCAGAAATTTATACATCTCCTCTAGGTTTTCCAGTTTGTGTACATAAAGGTGTTCACAGTAGTCTTGAATGATCTTTTCTATTTCTGTAGTATTGGTTGTAATATCTCCCATTTCATATTTAATTGAGCTTATTTGGATCTTCATTCTTTTCTTGGTTAATCTTGCTAATGGTCTACCAATTTTTTCTTTTCAAAGAACCAGCTTATTGTTTCATTTATCATTTGTATTGTTATTTTTGTTTTAATTTCA
Source organism: Saimiri boliviensis (assembly GCF_048565385.1). NCBI lineage: Eukaryota > Metazoa > Chordata > Mammalia > Primates > Cebidae > Saimiri > Saimiri boliviensis. The sequence goes on along the minus strand of NC_133450.1, from coordinate 225,076,087 downwards.
TTTACTTCTGCTCTGATCTTCGTTATTTCTTTTATTCTACTGGGTTTGGGTTAAATGTGTTCTTGTTTCTCTAGTTCCTTGAGGTGTGACATTAGATTGTCAATGTGTGCTCTTTCAGACTTTCCGATGTAGGCATTTCAGGCTATGAACTTTCCTCTTAGCACTGTTGCTATATCCCAGAAGTTTTGATAAGTAGTGTCACTATTATCATTTAGTTCAAACAAATTTTTAAATGTTCACATTGATTTCACTGTTGGCCTAATGATCATTCAAGAGCAGGTTATTTAGTTTACACGTTTGCATGGTTTTCAGGGTTCCTCTTGGAGTTGACTTCCAATTTTATTTTACTATGGTCTGAGAGAGTACTCGCTATAATTTATATTTTCTAAAATATATTGAGACTTGTTTTGCAGCCTATCATATGGTCTATCCTGGAGAATGCTCCATTTAGTGATGAATAGAATGCATATTCTGCAGTCGTTGCGTAGAATTTTCTGTAAATAACTGTTAAATCCATTTGTTCTAAGGCACAGTTAAAGTTCATTGTTTCTCTGTTGATTTTGTGTCTTGATGACCTGTGTAGTGCTATCAGTCAAGTATTGAAGTCCCCCACTATTATTGTTTTGCTTTCTATCTCATTTCTCAGGCCTAGTAGTAATTTTTTTATAAATTTGGGATCTCCAGTGTTAGGTGCATATATATTTAGGACTGTGATTTTTCCTGTTGGTCAAGACCTCTTCTCATTATGTAATGTCTCTGTCTTCTTTAACTATTTTTTATTTAAAGTATGTTTTGATCTGATATAAGAATAGCTACGGCTGTGCATTTTTGGTGTCCATTTGCATGGAATATCTATTTCCACCCATTTGCCCTAAGTTTAGATGAATCTTTATGTGTTAGATGAGTCTCTTGAAGACAGCAGATACTTGGTTGGTGGAGTCCTATCCATTCTGCCATTCTGTATGTTTTTAGTAGCACATTTAAATCATTTACATTCAAGCTTTGTACTGAGATGTGAGGTACTATTCTATTCATTGTGCTAGTTGTTGCTTGAATCCCTTGGTTGGTTTTTCATTCAATTCATCATAATTGGCGCTAGTTCAGCTTCTCGGGTACTTGTACTTCTATTTTTCAGCAACTTAGAAAATTTTCAGCCATAATTTTTTTCAGATATTTTCCCCTAATTATTTCTTTCTCTCTTCTCCCTCTAGGACTCTAAAAATGGTTGGTCCATTTAATGGTGTCCCACAGGTCCTTTAGGCTCTGTTTACATTTCTTCAATCTTTTTTATTCTTTTTATTCCTCAGACTTGACAATTTTCATTGTTCTATCATCAAGTCTGCAGATTTCTCTATTTTGTCAGATCTTTGAATCTCTAGTGAATTTGTAAGGTTCAGTTATTATACTTTTCAGCTTCAGAATTTCTTTTTGGTTTATTTTTTAGGTTTTCTATCTCTTTATTTATATTTCCATTTTGTCCATGTATTATTTTCTTGACTTTCTCCACATCTTTTTTAGTTCCTTGAATATTTTTAAGACAGTTATTTAAAGTCTTTGTCTAATATAGTTCCCATCATGTCATTTTCAGGGACAATTTCTTTGAATTTTTTTTTTTTCTTAAATGTTCCATACTTTTGTGTTTGTTTGTAAATTTTTTGTTGTTGCAAACCGGGTATCTAAATCTAAGAATATAGTAACTCTGGAAATCAAATTATCCTCCTTCCTCAGGATTTGTTATTTCTTCTGTTATTGTCTTGTTAATTTTTGATTGTTGTAGGTCATCCACATGCCAAGAATCAGTCTTAAGTTTTCTCACATCTTTTCTGAGCCTTTTCCTGGACATGTGCAGTCATGTTTTAATTTTCTCTGCATATGTAGCTGTTTTGAATGCCCTAGTCTTTAATGTCTGGCACCCAAAAGAGAAAAGGAAAAAAATCAAGGAGGAAGGGAAGAAGCCCTTTAAATCCGATGAGAGTGACTTCAGTTTGTGGGGGATGGATTGCAGCAATGGAGGGAGGTATACCAACATAGCCACTATTTATTTGCCCCACTGTGTAAACAAGCAGCCATAAGTGAACAGAGATCAGATCCCTGGTATTTGTGGAACAGGATTTTTTATGCTTACCCTGGGTCCCACAAGTTGCTCCAAGAATATATGCACCACAACCTGCTGCATAGCTGAGAGGTGGGAAATTTGTATCTGCCGCTGTGCTAAAGCTGAAATTTGCCAAAAGTATCCACAATGTACTCTCTAAGCCTTCCTGTGGAAGTTCTAAACCTTCAATAGACTCTAGAGAGCCAAAATAGCAGGGGTCCCCAACCATCGTGGCCTGTTAGGAACAGGACTGCCCAACAGAAGAAGGTGAGCAGTCAGCAAGCAAGCATTACCGCTTGTGCTCCATCACCTGTCGGAGCAGCAGTGGTATTAGATTAACATAGGAGCTTGAACCCTATTGTGAACTGTACATATAAGGGACCTAGTTTGTGCATTCCTTATGGTAATCCAATGCCTGATGATCTATCATTGTCTCCCATCACCCACAGATGGAACAATCTAGTTGAGAAACAGGCTGAGGGATCCTACTGACTCAACATTGTAGTGAGTTTTCTACTTATTTCATTATACATTACAATGTAATAATAATAGAAACAAAGTGTACAATAAACGATGTGATTGGGTTTTCCTGAAACCATCTCCCCACCCTGGTCTGTGGGAAAATTGTCTTCCAGAAAACCAGCCCCTGGTGCCAAAAAGATTTGGGATCACTGTCAGATAGTTACATCAGCAGATTATGCCAGTACAACTGCTGTCTGGGTAAGTAAGTAGTCAGATTTTGGGTGCTTCCTACTCTACCATCTTCCCAGAATCCTCTGCTGATGGTCAATTAATTTTTGACTATGGTGCCAAGGCAAATCAATGGGGACAGAAAAGTATCATATAAATTATGCAAGGATAACTTGGTATCTACCTGTAAAAGAATAAAATTAAACTTTTACTCTAAACCATATATGAAGATTAATTCAAAATAAATAAAAAATTTAAATTTAATAGTCAAATTATAAAACTCTAATAGAAAATGTAGGGATAAATCTTCATTAACTTGGACTAGGCAATGATTTCTTAGATAAGACACCAAAAGTACAAGAATACGACAAAAGATAATTAATTGGACTTTATCAAAATTAAAAACATTGTGTTTTAGAGACTACCGTTAAGAAAGTGAAAAGATAATCCACAGGTTGAAAGAAAATATTTGCAAATTATATGTCTGCTAGAATCTAGTAGCAAGGATATATAAAGAACGATCACAGTTTAAATAAAAAAGACAGCCTAATTTAAATCTGGTCATAGCACTTGAATGATATTTCTACAAAAAAGATACACAAATTGTAAATAAGCACATGAAAAGATGCTCAACATCATTAGGTTAATGAAATACAAAAGTATAGTGAAGTTCAATTTTTACACCTACTAGTGTGGCTAAATTAAAAATATAATGTCTTGATGATTATATGGATAAGTTGGAAGTCTTGGGAAAACAGCTGTGTAGTTCAAAAAAAACTAAACAATGAGGGACTATATAATCTGGCTCCTGGTATTTCACTTGTGTGTATGTACCGCCCTAAATTGTAAACTATGTTCACAAAATAATTGTACATGAATGTTCATAGCACTAGTATTCATGGTAGCTGTATTGAAATGGAAACAGTACAAATAATACACCCAACTGATGAACAGAGAAACAAATATATATACCTGTGCAATGGAATATTATCCAGGCATTCAAATAAAGCATGGACCCATACAGTGACATGTATAAATCTTGAAAACACTGTGCTTGATATGGGAAATAAATCAGACACAAAAGGTCATATAATATATTAGCATATTTATAAAAAATGTCCAGAATAGGCAAATCTATTGAGACAGAAAGTAGATTAGTATTTGCTAAGGAATGAGAGAAGTGCAGACAAGAGAGAGACTGCTAATGGACACAGGTTTCTTTTTAGGGTGATGAAAAGGTCTCAGAATTAGAGAATGGTGATGAAAACTTAGTGGACATACTAAAAACCACTAAATTCTACACTTTAAAAGGAAGACGTTTAAGCTATATAAATTATATATCAACAATATAATAACAATGAATAGGCACCACAGTAATACATTCAAAGCAAGATAACAGTTTGCTACAACATCTGAAATCCTGACTATTAAACAGAGTTAAAGACAAATGTTAAGATATAAACATTATCTAAAAGGAGTAAATCTTTCTTCAAATTAAATTACCGGTTTCCTGAGACAAATAAAAGATTTGTGGGATGAGGGAGAGCTGATGTTTCAGAGCCTGAGACAATGTCTGCTATGATGAGGCACAGAAGTAAAAAGCTCTGGGTCACCTATGAACAGCATGAAAAACCTGTCATCTTTCGGCAGCCAGAGAGATTAAGTAAAGGACATAAGAGAAAGCTGAAAAAAAGGTAAACCAAAAGAATGGAACAGAGTAGACTAGAAAATCAAATTGAAATTTTGCTCATACCTAACCCTGGTCATAAACATAATCCTCACAAAGATAATACAATTATATTTTTAGAGAAACTGGTTTTTAAAATATTACTTTTTGAACGTATTCTCCCCTGAGTATTACAAACATCACACAGCACATTTAAGTGGACTCATTGTAAGTTTATGTCCTCAACATTGTCTCAGATCCTGCAAACAGATCTTTAACCTCAGGTGTGTTAAAATGGTAGAATAATTACACAGGTATAAAAGCTAAGTTAAAAGAAATTCATCATAATGTTCAGTTTATGAAAAATTGTTTTGTCTCCACCTACAAAGCTTAGATGCTTATCTGCGGAAGCTTGAAGTGAAAATTTCCCTGGCCTATTAATTCATCATGAGTCACACTAATTCATATCACACTCCTATGTCCAATAAGCAGTAGGAATATTATTTTAGAGTTACACTCTTACAAAGAAACATATACTTAGAGAAATGAACTTTTAAGTCATGTCTACATGACTATAAGTTGTATGAAAATTAAGATAGCCATGGGCTGTCTTAATTAACATTCTGCAAAAAGTAATACCAAGTCACTACCCTTGGCATAGTCATAAAGACATATCCCAGCAAGGAGAACTAACTATTTTTGTTTCTTTTTTTTTTCAGTAAGTTTTTTTTGGCTACATAGTCACAGCCTAACAGGGCAATTCTGTTGAACAATTCATTAAGTTATCCCAAGAAAGGCAGCTGAATATTAGAGAGGGAATATTTTACTTGAGTTCAAATAAGCTAAGTCCCAATATTAGTCATTAAAATGTAATGTGGTACCATGTATAAAAATGTCCCTGACATATCCAAAGTTTCCTCCTTTCTTCTTCCCTGTTTCCCTTCCTCCCTCCTTCCTTCCTCTGTTCTTTTCTATTTTTTTCTTCTTTGCTTTCTCCCTCTTTCCTTCCCTTTGTCATTTTTCTGTTGAACTTCTTCCTAAGCCAGTTCGGTCACATTACTATTTAGAATACTTTGTTAGAAGTGTCAATGCCATTATCTAACTGTTTCCTAAGGAGACGAGCTATGATATAAAAACTCTTCAGGGTGCACTTTCAATGAGTATAGCCATCCAGTAGAACTTCTGCAATAACAGGAATGTTATAAATCTGCACTGTTGCAACTGCTGAGCATCTGAAGTGAGGCTAGTGCAAACTATGGCTGAAATATTTTTATTTTATTTCATTTTAATCACTAATTATTTACATATGCTTAATGACTAATATATTGAATACCATCCATTTGAAATTTTCTTTTAACCTTAAATATTTAAGTCAATGCCACATATATATATATATGTGTGTGTGTGTGTGTGTGTGTGTGTATATATATATATATATATGCACTCTCTATGTATATACATATGTATATATATAAACACATACACTCTATCCTCTAAGGACTACTACAGTTATGTTTAAAAAAGCAGAGGTGTAATTATTTAGAATATAAAAGTGAGTTCATTCAGGAGACAGCAGATGTGAATCTGCAGATAGGAATAAAATAAATTGCATAAGTTCTGTCTAGCCATTTCATTCCCTTCTGATTTGATAGTTAAAAATTGTCCGCTTGCAGGCAAATTTACATTATATGGGCTACAGGTGGTTTCAATATTCCTGATCTGTGGAAGTTGAAAGTTGAACAAAATTGTGGGGATAACCTTAGAAAGGCTGAATGATGCCATTAAACATGGCAGAATCCATGTAGAACTCACTCCAACTTTAGGACTAAGGGCCTACCAAGGACAGCTCTAGATTGGGCAGGCTTTCTGATCTCATTCTAACAATCTAAATCCTTTGGAACCTGTCTTTGAACCAAAATGTTTTGAATACTCCTAGGAACCTTGCAAATACAAAGACTAAGGAAACACATGCTGAGCAAACGAGACCCTGCTGCCTGTTAACTATTTGGAAGTGTGAAGCTTTTTTTTTTTTTTTTTGAGATGGAGTTTCGCTTTGTTGCCCAGGCTGGAGTGCAATGGCATGATCTTGGCTCACTGCAACCTCCACCTCCCAGGTTAAATGCTTCTCCTGCCTCACCCTCCTGAGTAGCTAGGATTACAGGCATGAGCCACCACTCCCGACTAATTTTGCATTTTTAGTAGAGATGGGGTTTCTCCACGTGGGTCAGCCTTGTCTTGGAACTCCCAACCTGAGGTGATCTGCCCACCTCGGCCTCCCAGTGCTGGGATTACAGGTGTGAGCCACTGTGCCCAGCCTGTTTTTTTGTTTTTTTTCTATTTTTTACAATGTATGCTGTGAAATAACTGTAAGAATTTAGAGAGACTCTCTAGAAAAGGTGAAAAACAGCAGGTGAATATCTAATATCCACAGCAAGCTAAATATCTTAATTATGAAGCTCCTCAAATCCTTAGACTAGACTACATCTGTTACGGATTTGGGTAAACATCAGCCAGCTCTGTCCCTCTCTTCATCCATCCTTGCTTTTATTTGAATCAAACATTGCATTACAAAATAGGACATTTGATCATTTTACTAGTGGCTGTTTTCTCCTGTTTCGTAATAGTCCCCCCCTACCCCCAAATAGTTTTAGCTATATTGAGAAAATTTTCTCTAAACCTTGTAATTAATATAATTTTTAAAATAATTTCTACCACACAGCACTCCAAACAGGATTATTAATAAATAGAATCTGGTGCCCAGCAGCACTGTGAAGACATGACTAATCCATCATCTCATCCAGAAGCATTGTGTGGCCGTATTCAGAAAATACATAGCTGCTGGCTGTTAAAAATACTGTTTGGAATTTAAAAAAATCAATACTGAATATTATTTTACTCAATGTGCAGCCTTTATAACTGAGACCTATTCACTGTAAAAACTTCAGAAGGTACAAAAGTAAAATAAATAAACATTTCTGAAGACCTTTTTTGTTTCAGATATCATGCACATGTTGTATATTTAATTATATCTACAAACCATTAAGTTGATATTATTAAGCACTTTAACAGATGAAAAAAGAAGGCTCAAAATAATTAATAAATGTGCTCTAAATTCAGAAACTCTTTAATGCCAGAGTTAGACTAAGAGCCTATGTTTAGCTCTATGGGTCAACCGTAAGTGTTGACCAGAAAAGAGTGAGTTTAGTTGCCAATGGATCTGTCTATGGCCAAGTATATCTGTAGCTACTAACCTGACTAGGCCCTTTCCAGCTACTCTGATTTGTCTTGTCACTGTCCCATAGTGGCCTCTGGATCATTTCTCTGGACTGGAAGTGAGCAACATTATTTGTAACTGTTCTCTTGGTGTATTAACACCAACATCTAACTGACACATCATTCACTGTCATCAAAAAGAAAAAAAGGAAATTTTCTCCAAACAAAAATGCTACTTGAATACAGTAAAAATACTAAATACAGTTTCGACTACTGAGAACAAAACAAGTGGCATAACATTTTATTGGTATGTACCCAGCTTTCTAGAAATGCATTCAAAAAGAATACTTAAAAATCTTTAAAAATAATTTTAGGATCCAAACTGACATTCAGCTTTCTTTAAGCCTATCATCCCTTTTTAAATGATTATACATGACCTTTTCCATCTTTTGGTTTCTAGAAGCTGAAATAGAATTTAAAAGGCTACCCAGCTTGCCTTACAATTTTATCTAGTTTTGACTGTTAGAATGTGAGCCTCCAGAAGACAGGAAACATATATTTAATATCTTGTACTCCTTAAAGTACTTACACATGTACTTATAGGAATTCAATAAAGTAACTGACTAAAGTTCATATTTTTAATTCAAATAAGTATTTTCTAAGACCCAAATAATTATTTAGGACTCTAGTAAGTGATAAGTTGACTATAAGTGATGTATCTACATATTTGCTAAGCTGGGGGTAAATATTTGTAACATACTATCAAAGATATCCATAAAGTTTAAAAAATGAATATAATCACTTTAAACTTTCCATTGCAGTGGAACTCTTGGTCTGGCATCAACATTTTGGAGAGAGGAAGCATAGGAAGAAAATGCTGTTTTATAAGAGGACAGGGGACAGAACTGAATGTGTGTTTGTTTTTTTAAATAAAGATCTCATATGAGATAATCAAACTGTACCACTCTCAAAGTGAACTAATTTGTGTTTCCCCTTGGAGGAATGAAAAAAATTAAGGAGTAATTGCTGCATAATAATGAATTATTTGCTTAACTGAATTATCTGATTTTTTTTTCTTCTCATGTCATAGCACATTTAACCCAAATCACTGAAAGAAGAGTCCAAAAGGACTAGATTAAGATATATTAATATACTGTCCTGTATGTTATACAATATACATTTATGTATCTGTACATTTGTGTATATATATATATATATATATATATATATATATATATATGTATCTGTGTGTATATCTGCATGTGTATCTCACCATCTTTTTTTAGAAGTTGAAGTTTTTATTTTTCTCTTGCCTACATTTTTCATGAATTTTTATTTTTTTCTGCTGAAACAAAGCATTGATCTAAATAGATTAGAAATGCTCAGGGATATGTCAAACAGTTTGATGACCATTGGTAAAAGACTGAGGACCGGTGGATTTTTTTTTCTATTGGCCACTACTTAATTTTTTAATGGTAATACATTGAGTCATGCAATGAAATCAATATAAAATAAAAATATTTACATTACTAGTTTGGCCACTTGAAAGATTTGAAGAATAAATTACGTAATAGCTATCTAAAATTGCACAGCTGATTAACATTTTACTCTTCAAAGGTAAAATACTCATTACTTATTGCTATGTAACAACTCATCATCAAAATGCAGTGGTTTGAAACATCAACAACCATTTATAATCACTTCCAGTTTGGCTAATTTGGAATTCAGTACTGGCTCAGCTAGTGGTTGTGCCTCAATGTCTACTGGCCTGCAGTTACCAGAAGATTTGACTGCAGCTATAGAATCAGCTTCCAATGTGGCTTATTCCAGGACTAGCGAGTTGGTGTTGGCTACTGGCTGAGAGCCACAGTTTCCTTTCATATAAATCTCTCCACAGGCCTACTTGAGTATTCTCTTGATATGATGGCTTGCTCCCCCTAGAACAAGAGACCAAGGCAGCAGTTGTACTGCCTTTTAGGACCTAGTCTTGGAAATCATACATCATCAATTCCACTGTATTCTGTTCACCATTCAGGAAAAATCCTGCTTTAAAGAGGAAGAGCAAAAAGACCAGGAGAGATCACTGAGGGTCATACTGGAGGCTGGTTACTACAGTGAAACAGTTCTTTTCTTTGAATTTTTATGGCAATCTCTCTAAAATGTGTTATTCATGTTCCTGCCATAGAAAATGCTATGCTTCCAAAAAAAAAAAAGTGATCTTTCTTTTCATTAGGTCAAGACACAATGAACATTAGTGTTTTATTGTACTATAGAACAATGAAGAATTCAGAGATAATTGAGGTATGAAGGGACAAGTGGTCCTTCATGGAATAGTCAAAAGAGGTATGCTCTTTAGTCAAAATGCCTTTGTTTTAAGGCCTTAATATCAGGAGGGTGTTTAAGTGTGCCCTTTTACTAAATATCCACAAACTCTATGTCTGTTTTTATTAACACATTTTCTTCTCTTTTCCCCAGTGGCAATTTTTGCTCTTTAATATCACTTTACATGGATATCAGTGGTTCCGTATCTTGCGAATTCTGTTTTTTCTATTGCTGTTTGCCTTGCTAGCAGCTACTTCTCTAGAATATCTACTTTTGCTTCTCTTTTCATGTCATTTAAACAAGGAATATGCAGGAATTAAAATTTCCAACACTAGTTCTGTGTAATACCTTCTTAAATAGCCAATCAAATACTCACTTTTATAATCTTGAAGTCATCAATTTTCTTCATTTGCATAAAATTATTTAAAGTTAGAATTATATAACCATTACGTTAAAGAAGCTTAACCTTCAAAGAACAATAAGAAAACAGCTTAATCCTACCCCTTCCTTTCCTACTGGCACTACTGTTCAAACCAACTTTGTAGAGTCAATTATCACCTTTAGATGAGTCGCAAGCATGACTTCTGTGGTTACTCTCAGATAATACAAAATACCCTCCAGTATCTTTGAGTCACCAATTACAAGTATAATGCCCATTCAACAATAATGACCAACTCTGAATTCATTTAAAATAAAAGCTTCCCTTCTCTATCAACTCAGTGTAGCTCTAGGTAGGAATTTTACAATAGGAAAACTGGACCATATGATTCACTTCTTTCCTGTTTCCCTAGCCAGTACTTCTCTCCCCTCCAGCTTGTCAATAGATATTTTTCTTGGGGTCATAGAACAAGAAGTAAGGGGCAGTAAGAGTTAGGAAATGTCTTCTTCATTTGCACTCTCCTGATATGGTGCCAGATTTTTCTTAGCTAGGCTGTGTTAAGGGTTAATTCTTCCCTTTCCTGTACTTTGGTGGTTTCATGGGCTACCTTCCTTCACTGGTATGACAGACCAAGTAATAGTCAAAGATGTCCACAACCTAATCCTTAGAACCTGGGAATAGGTCATAAAACATGGCAAAAGACATGTTGCAGATGTAATTAAATTAAGGATCTTGAGATGAGGAGATGATCCTGAATTTTCTAGGTGGGCCTGGTGTCATACCAAGGGTTTATATTAGAAGACAAGAGAGGAAAGTCCCAAACACAGAAGCTCACGTGACTATGGGGAAAGAGACGGAGAAAAATGTGAAGATGATATGCTGCTGGCGTTCAAGTCACAAGAAACCACAGTCAAGGAATGCAGGTGACCGTTCAGAGCAGCAAAAGGCAAAGAAACTGATTATTCTCCTGAAGCCTCCAGAAGGAACAACAGCTTGACCACAACTTGATTTTAGACTTTTGACCTCCAGAATTGCAAAAGAAAAAAAAATGTGTATTATTTTAAGCCACTAAAATGGTGGTAATTTGTTACAGCAGTAATATGGAATGAACACAACTGAGAATCTCTGAACTGCAATCACTCTGATGCAGATGAATGAAAATCCAGAAGATTTCTGAGAATTCTGGACTTGGCCCTTGAGCAAGCTTTACTACACCATCAGTCTCTTTTTACTGAGGCCTTCTAACCTCTTGAGGTAGCCCACTTGGGTAAGATTTAACACAATACTAAGGCGACTCTCTAGCTTTATACCCACCCAAAACACAGGCCCACTGCTGATGGAAGTGAAATGACTTCTTACCTACAATTTTCTACTGTTTCCACAGCCTGAGTCAGCGACCTTCATGTCCTTCACCTTTCTCCGATGTGGGTCTCTCACTAGTCCACTGTGTCCCCGAAGCTCTATGGGACTTGCATCAGAGTATCCTTACCAGATCTAAGGTAAAGATAAAGAATTTATCTCCCTTCCGTCACTGACAAGTTGCAGCAAAGTTAGAGAATTTAGCTAAAGCATAATTTCTGCCTAGTCTCTTCAATCTCAGCTTAAAAGAAAAAATGTACAATACCCGTTTTTAGTATGTGGGATCTAGAGCCTTACTTTGGAATATTAAAATCCTTGCCAACTCCTTTCTTGGCAATATAACTGAAACTGAGATGTAAAGAGTTGCATTGTTACATTCTGTTCTGATGATTAAGTCAACTATCTGGGATCAGCTTATAAAAAAAAACAAAGAAAGCAAAATAACTTATAAAACAAACAAATAGGGAGTTGGGGAGAAATGCCAGATATAGGTGAAGGGGAGGAAGGCAGCAAATCACACTGCCATGTGTGTACCTATGTAACTATCTTGCATGTTCTTCAAATGTACCCCAAAACCTAAAATGCATTTAAAAAAATAACAAATAACAAATAATTCCACCCCCTCCCTCACAAAATTAAAAAGCAGTCTTTGGTCTCTATCTCTACCCTGAGATTATCATTCTTTTAAAATATTCAATTCTAAAACAAGTCAATGATCTGATTTTCCAAACTATATTTTGTTCGTATGGCAAGCTAAAGAGAGCAGGTCTGACCATCAAGGATAAATTAAAGGATGGGAAATAACAGCCTGTTACAGTTCATCTGTGGACAGGAAGGCATTTTTAAAAAGTAAGCAAACAGAGAAATAATCAGAACTGCTGTGCCTGTTAGCATCACAATGATGACAATGAGTGACATTCATAATGATGGTCATGATGATGACATGGAGTCACATTCAGGAAAAAAAATCAAATGCTATAGCCTAACTTTACAAACACAAGATGCCATAGATTTTATTTGAGAAAGAAAAACACAACAAAAATGTCTACAACTAAAATGTACACAATCTTATAGGTTACATCATTTCTTTCTTATACTACATGAACCTATTTACCACCACATGGAGCGAGGCAACAGCAACAAGAACAGTTAAAAATTATTGAATGATTTTTCTGTATGTCAGGAAAAGATATAAATGCTATACATATATGATTTCATTCAGTCTTAACCACAACCCTGTTGAGGAAATCTGGGCTTAGAAAGATTGCATAACTTAGCAAATCTCATGACTAATAAGTAGTAGGGACTAAAATCACAACTAAAGAGGCTGACTTTAAATTTCCATAACCACAATACAGTAGTACCACCCAGGTAGTAGGTATAATATAATGTATATTATTATGCACATTTTTAAAGGGAAGATCCTGAAGTATGTGGACAGTAAGTACTTTGCCCCAGATCCTATGACCAGTATACCAGAACCGGAATCAAGAACTTCTGATTTCTGGTTCACTTTTTAATCTCAATATACATGTGTCTTTGACATTTATAAAGAATGCCTTATTCCTTAATCACTGAGATTCATGAAATTATTCTATAAGAGCAGGATAATATATTTATTAATTAACCAGAATATTTTCCCCTTAAATTCCACTACACCAGGGGACTTTCTTACTTAAGGTTATGTGACATTTCATTGCTTCAAAAGAGGATTTATTCACAAGAAAACTAGAGAAGAGTCAGATCCTTTGCTTTCATTAGTAGTCCAGCTATAAAATAATAATAATGAAAACATTTTAAATTGTTGATCAGCAAGGATCAGTTTTTCTTGTCCCTTGGAAACTAAGCAGATGTATCAGAGTCTGAGGAGTGATGGAGGAGAGAGATGTGAGGAGGGAGGAACTTGACCAGGCAGAGGACTAGGAGTCCTCAAACTAGGGGATTCCACATGGATGTCAAGTGAACGGGGGCAAAGCCTGCTCAAGGAATCACCCTGCTTCTAGGGAGCAAGAAGCAGGCGTCCCCAAACTATGGCCCACGGGCCGCATGCGGCCCCCTGAGGCCATTTATCTGCCCCCCAACCCCCGCTGCACTTCAGGAAGGGGCACCTCTTTCATTGGTGGTCAGTGAGAGGAGCACAGTATGTGGTGGCCCTCCAATGGTCTGAGGGACAGTGAACTGGCCCCCTGTGTAAAAAATCTGGGGACGCCTGGCAAGAAGCTTTCTCTGTCAATCTCACTGGCAGGCCAGCACTTTGAAGTACAATGTCCATGTAAGAAAGCCCAGTAAGTAAGTCATCAATACCAAAGAGCTGTAATGGTCGTCCTTCCAATTTGGTCCAAAGGAGACCATGGGAACATCCAGGACATATATTATTGATTATTAGGGTTGATGCCTAAGTCAGAAGACTCTACTCAGACCCCGTTCAACAACCCTTCATGCCTAAAGCCCACTTAAAATAGCTTATGACACTAAATGCCCTTTCCTCAATGCAAATACCCACTCAAGGCAGAGAATATGCCTAGGACACCTTGAAAGGAGGTGATCATGTGGAACAGATATGCGATTCCACCCCACCTGAGCCCCTCTCACACACATCAAAACTCCAGACTGATGTGAGGCAAAATGGATTCAATCTGAGTTTTCTTTGAAAATCCACTAGTAATGAAACACAAAAATACCCTAACTTGACTTGTTTCTTTGGAATGTTTTACATGTACTCCTTATTTAATGATTACATCTTCAAGGGTAAACAGTATAGCTTTATAGCTTTTCTTTTTGCATTTCTCTCACATTACTTGTAATATAAGTTTAGAGATAATTAGGATCTCACTGAATATTTCTGTGACTGGCAGCTTGATTAAAGGACAATCCTGGCACTTATAAAAATGTGCTGACTGTTATACAGATCTATCTTCTCTCTGTAACCACAACATTTAAATAAATTGGAAATCTCAACTACTGAAACAGAAATCTGTAAGAAGACTACTTTGACTAAATTCCTAATGCTTGAGAGTGAGGATTATCCTCTGGGTCCCTAATTCCAAACCATCTGGTACTCCAGCTAGAGGAAATGATCTGTCTCCCCAAGAGGTATTACCAATTACCAAGCATTGTCTTCAGCAGAATATATGTTTTCTGATTTTCTGATTTTCTGTTCTTTTCCCTTGGTTTTATAGCCAGCTTCTCTTATTTCATCTTTTTTTTTTAATAGAAAAGGAAAGGCACTTTTAAAATTATTGTTCTAAAGGCTTCTATTTCAGGGTTTTTGTTTTGCTTTTTAACCTTGTTTTTCATCTTTATAAAGCCATTGGGATTATGTTTTGTACCAACTTGACAAGAATGACATGAGTATTGTTTTAATTGTAGTAAGCTGGAGAATGTCACTTGATGTGCAGGAGGCTGGAGACAGTTAATGTAAACAGTCACACAGCTAATTTTGTGCAGCTTATAAATTCCAGTTTCATTCACTTTTTAAACACCCTTCCCACTAAATTCCAAATCCGACTCTATGCTTTATTCATCTACTCTGACTCCAAACTGTTCTGTTAGTTTCCAGACCTAAAGAGAGAGCAGTCACAGAGCTCTCATGCTGTTGGAAGGTTGCCCTCACAAGACATCATGCTAAGAGTTCAAATTATTGAATTTTAAAGCTTTGTAGAAAGTTTCAAAATGAGTTAAGGAGTTGGTAATGGGATTGCCACTTCAGATAAAAGTTAAAATTCTTAGATGGGATGAAAACAGTCTGGAGTCACCTTTCCAGCTACATTGCATCTTGTTTTCAGCTCTTATACAAAAAATACATAAAAATAGGTTTAGAATCTCTGGGAACATGTTCTTCCATGCATATAATGATGTTTTGGGTATATGAAACTTGATTAAAAGACTCTGGGCAAGTTTAGCACTTCTGACAAATCAGTTTGAAGGTATATGCCTGCTTCTTATAGGTTTATCTGTATTTGGGAAAAAAAACAACAAATAATGCAGTTATCAAGATAATGACTGAAGTAGCTATAAATGTAATATCCATTTTGCCATTCAGTTAAACTTACAATAAAATATTTAGGACATATTTACAAGGAAAGCTGATGTTTACATAACAATGGCCAAGCTGGTTGCCAATAAACCAACATTTCTCTTTATGTTTAAATTTGAGGGCAGAGAATATTGATGCAAAGAGATGAAGTAAAGATTCATAGAAAGCCAGAGAAGAAACAATCCTATATTGGAATAGACAGGCCATTGTTTTAGAATTATATTTTAAGGCAACATTCTAGGTAGCTGCTGGATCTATGGTTTACTTTAACTCTTCAGATTTGAAAGATTTCCTTTTCACTATTATTTTTCTGATAGCTTGATCTGGGCACCAGACATCTTTCATGCTCTGGAAGGTGCCCGGGAGAGCACTGGAGCCAATTACATCATTTTGCCCCCAGGAGTGTTGCAACATAAACTTCCATTTACAAATGAGGCCAGAGTCACTAAGAGGTCAAATGACACATTTAGTCTTCAGGCAGGATCTCAGCCAAGTTTAACTTTACACAGAAGCCCACATTATCATACTTAAAGCTTTATTCAAGTCCAGAACTCTAAAACTAAACACAAATTACCCATAATACACAAAAGATTTCATGGAATTCACTGGTGTTACTAATGGAATACTTGCAAAGACTTCAGCAATTTTTTCTGTAAGAAAATACAAGTATAAATGAACATGAGACGTTTATTAGTATATCTAATTATTTCATCATTATACCAGAATAAGGTGTTATACAAAGATGATTTCTAAGCTTCAAGAATTTTTTATTTGAATTATTCTGATAACATATTTTTCTCAAATTAAAATCTTTACCTCTTTAAACAGATGGCATTAACATAATTCAATTTTCTCTTAGTGACTCAAGGTCATTATTATAAGAATCCACAGTGGTTCTGTAAGGGGAAAGAAAGTGAACTAAATTTCTTAGTTAAAATCAGTGTTTATTTTAAAATTATTTCATTTAATATCAAAGGGAAATGTGGATTTCAGTAAGCTATTGAAGTTAAAGTTAATCACCAGTAGAATTCAAAATAAGATTATCTCTTCAAAAATATTAGGGGAAAAATTTACATAGCATAAAAAGAGAAAAATGCTATGGAAGCATAAAAACTCAATTAAAAGGCTGGGTGCGGTGGCTCAAGCCTGTAATCCCAGCACTTTGGGAGGCCGAGGCGGGTGGATCATGAAGTCGAGAGATCGAGACCATCCTGGTCAACATGGTGAAACCCCGTCTCTACTAAAAATACAAAAAATTAGCTGGGCGTGGTGGCACATGCCTGTAATCCCAGCTACTCAGGAGGCTGAGGCAGGAGAATTGCTTGAACCCAGGAGGTGGAGGTTGCGGTGAGCCGAGATCGTGCCATTGCACTCCAGCCTGGGTAACAAGAGCGAAACTGTCTCAAAAAAAAAAAAATCAATTAAAAACATTTTTGTATTACTGTTTACAAAACAAATATATATGGTTAATTTTTTCTGAACATGTCATTAGCAAAATAAATGCAAATGGTTAAATTTCTGTGTTACTTCAATGACCCTTAGATAGAATCAAAAGGAAAATTCAAAGTTTTTCCATATTGCAAAACAGATTAAGCATTTCAATTTAAGTGTCCAGGGAATATTTTAACAATATATTTTAGACTATGACAAGAATTTCATGTTATTTTCATTAAATATAATGGTTTAATTTTAAAATAAACATAGATCTCATGCATAACTGATAAAGAGTATCATGAGTGTATAAAAATCTCTTGTAAATTAATATTAAGGGGACAAACAACCCAATTAAAAAATGGACAAAGATAAAAACAGATTTTACAGAAGAGAAAACACTTTTTGTTACTAAACATTTAAAGAAATGTTCAACCTCATTTGTAATTAAGAAAATGCAATCAGGAATATTATGAGATATAATTTTATATCAATTTGAATGGAAAAATTATGAGCTCAAACATTCTAAGGCACGCATCAGATATAGATTGGCAGCATTTGTTCAGCTTTGTTACCTGAATAAAGATAGAGTCACTTTGGCAAACAGCAGGAGTATCTAAATTTAACTATTCATATACCCCAAACCTCAAAATTATTTTTTTAGGTATATATCCAAGAGAAATTCTTACAAATGCCTTTGAGGAAATATGTATATCAGTGGTTGAGGCAAAAGTGTTCACAGTAACCAAGACCTGGACACAAATAAAGTGCCCTTGAAAGGAGAATGGCTAAATAAATTGTGCACCTTCTATTACACAAAGGAATATTATTTATACCAGTCCAAATAATTTAATGCTGCAAAAA
Source organism: Saimiri boliviensis (assembly GCF_048565385.1). Classification (NCBI taxonomy): domain Eukaryota; kingdom Metazoa; phylum Chordata; class Mammalia; order Primates; family Cebidae; genus Saimiri; species Saimiri boliviensis. The sequence goes on along the minus strand of NC_133450.1, from coordinate 225,058,032 downwards.
TACAAATAACCTTACAAATAAAATATTGAATTTAAAGATTCAGTGCTAAAATATTTCAAGCAATATGATACTTATTAGGAAAATCATTATTTAAGAGAGAAAGAGGATAATCAGCACATCAGGCAAATCCTTAAATTGACAGAGATGGGGGTGGATACTATAGAAATTGGTATAAGGTATTGCCAGTGTCTGTGTTGGGTGATAACTTTACTGATTTTCATTTCAATCTCCCCCAGCCTGATTTTAGATTTCCTCAGGCTAACATATTGAATTTAAACTCTCTGCTTGGTGAAATCACCGCCAGTGTATTTGGTCCATCCCACTTTACATTCTTTTAGCCCTAATCCCATGCCCTTAAGATCAATTACTATATCTATTTCCACTTTATTTAAATGTAGTAAATAGTCATATATTTCCATGAAAATGGTCTGTGGCAACAAATATTTGGTCGTCCAAAGCCTTGCCTCCTGAAAACATTTGATTGTAGGTGTCTACAAGTAATAATTTTAGTGACTGTTTTACCAATGCAAGCCATGGGCAACCAGTGTCTCCTATACAAATTGAATCAATGTATTTCATCAGTTTGGAGAACTAATTGCAAATAAATCAAAACTAATTAAGGGAATCTATGCTTAACTTTCTTTTCTACTGGAATCACTTCCTTTCACTGAATAAAATCATTGCCCTTTCCATGATGGAAGGGGTCCATGAATAAGGCTTATATCATATTGATAGCTCAACATTAGTACTTGTTTTCAGAAGACGGCATGGATTTATTAAAAAATCCTACATGTTCGCGCCATGAATCTGCTATCAGGTCTTATAAGAGACTCAATAAAGCATTTCTGTTTATCAGAGACATCATGTATACTATTGCATCTACTGAGTCATATAAGACTCAAGTAGAAGAGCAGCTTGGATTTGCTGCAGAACTTTCTCTTGCCCCGTTCTTCTTCAAATCTGGCAGCCATATGTGTTATTCAGTACATCAGTCATATTAGCAGAGTAAAATGTATAAAGTTTCTTTTAAATAAAAACTTACAAAGGATTGTGCTTCCTTTATAGTGATAGGTAGGCAAGGTACATCAACTTGTCTTTTCCACTGACGGGAATATTGTGATATGCTTTAGATTGCTGAAGTCCACAAACATCATTGAAAATGAGTTCTTAAATTTTCTTGGGGTATATCTCTGACTTGCTTATGTCTTACTAAGGCATTTAAGTATCTGATGTTACTTATTAATCAGATTCAAATATCCTAATGTCAAAAATATAGTGAACAGTGTGACAGCCATTCCCATTCTGCCTTTCCACTCCTCTCCATTGCCTTTTATTCAGAGAGTCAGAGTGTTTTTTTTAAGACACAAGTAAGATTATGTTTCGACTGTTCAAAATTTCTCAATGGAATCTCATCAATTTTAGGCATTTTAACTTATTCTCAAAAATTAGAACATAATGGATTACAAAGGAGACCCTGGCAAGTGGAATAACACCCTCCAAAGATGTCCTCATCTCAATCCCCAGAAACTGTGGATAAGTACCAAGGCAAGATAGTCAAATCAGGAAAGAAGATGTGACAAAGGAAACAGAGGTTCTCATCAAAGAGCGAAGGTTGAGAACATTATGCTTTTGACTTGAAGATTGGGGAAGGGGCCACAAGCCAAGAAATGCAAGGGGTTTCCAGAAGCTAGTGCAGTCTAGGAAACAGATTTTCTCCCTAGATTCTCCAGAAGGAATAGAGACCTGCTAACAATTTGTCTTAGCCCAGTGAGACCCATGTTAGACATCTGATCTACAGAACTATAAGAGAATAAGTTACTGTTGCATTAAGCTACAAAGTTTATGGCAACTTGTTTTATCAGCAACAGTAATGTAATATAGAATTGCCTAATAAACCTTGCAAAGTGATTAAACTAGGTTCTAGAAGAACAAAAGTACTGGGCTTGCAGTCATAGAACCAGGATTTACTCTCAGCTCTGCTCCATTAAATAAATGATTTTGGAAAAACCCTGGCATTTCTGTAAATTAGAGATCATGTCTCATCTTCTCACATCTCAGAATTATTAGTTGGTGTATTAGTGACCTATTGCTGCTGTAAAATATAACCACAATCTTAGTGGTTCTAGACAAGATAAATTTATTTTCTTACAGTTCTGGAAGTCCTATATTCAAACTGTTCTCACTGAATTAAAACCAAGGGATTGGCAGGACTATGCGCCTTTTAGGGGATTTAGAGAAGATTTTGCTTCCCTGCCTTTTCTATCTTCTAGAAGTTACCTGAATTCCTTGGCTCAGGGTCTCTTCCTTCATCTTCAAAGCCAGCTGTGTAGCATTTTCAAATCTCTCTGCTTCCATCATCAAATCAACTTTTCAGATTCTGACTCTTCCTGCCTCTGTTTATAAAAACTATTGTAATTGCATTGGGCCCACCAAAATAATCTCTGATAACTTCCACATCTCAAGATCTTTAACTTGATCACAGATGTAAAACTCATTTTGCCACATAAGGTAATAGGTAATGGTTTTAGGGATTAGGTTATAGACATCTCTGTGGGGGAGCATGGTCTGTCTGTCACAGAAGGTAAAGTAAAATAACCTGTAGAAATATGTCATGAAGCTGCTAAAGCATAAGGCAAAACTACGATAAAGTATTCTTAGAAAAGAAGATCCCAATTTGGTTCACATAGCGAGAAAAGACATTGAAAAATTCAGTTTGTAAAATAAATTCTTACTTCTATGTTTATCTTTATAGTATAAAAAGATCCCTTTTCATTGGTCAGTCTCTTCCTCATTTCACTGAATGGAGTCCTTCTTTTAATCATTCATTTTTATTGCATAATACAAAAAGAAGTTATGTGCTTCTCTGAACAAAAGAATTACCTAATTAAAAAACAAAATCTAGAAATTAATAACTATCATATGTTCTGGGGAGACAAAGTCACTTATAATAGTTGCTAATGGACACTGTAGCAGTCTTATTCTCTGCCAAATGATCATTTAAATTTCAGTGAAAATATGAACTCTATGAGTAATATCCATTTAATAGACTATTTCAGAATAGTGTCCAGTGACATCTCATCCAGGGACCATGTTTTATTTCTGTAATATTTTCCTACAGGTATATAATCAAAGAATGATAATATTAACTTTCTTGAATTATACCTACACAGTGTTACTTGGATAATCAAATTGTCAAAATTCACCTGTCTTTGTGAAAAAAGTAAACAATCCTTATCTGCATGTTTTCACTGAAGCTTCGCTGGCTGAATACAGAGAACCTTTTCACATATAATTATACAATGGCCACATTGGAGTTATATCACAGTCCAATGCTTGCTGAATTTTTGAATCTCCTTTCTCATCACCAAAACTCATGAACAGTTTTAGGTCAGGTAGGAGAGTGATAATTAAACATTTCTGAAGCATCATTACCCAAGCATGTGGAAATTTCTTAGGTTCAGTGAGTGGAAGAATACTTTATATTGATTCAAATGCACCAAGCCAGATGCAATTACATATTTTGAATGTTTTTCAATAGATATTTTTTCTTGGTGCTAGTCAGAGTAATTACTGAGTGAAGTAAAGTGTTGCCCTCTTATGTTAGTAGAGAAAGTCAAGAAGTTTCTGACCTACTAATAAAACTTTACCAAAGGCCTTAAATATGTTTAATTATCAAAAATTTGTTCCACAATTTATATTTAGTCATTAACAAGTTTTTTCTTTTATCTAAATATTGTTTTCTTTATGCCCAGATAACATATTATCCAAAATGAATCTCCAGAGAAAAAAATACTTAAAATATTGTCAGAAGCTACATTCTCTATCCAAATCTCAAATATCTACAAAGCATCTCATAAAAATAACTTTTTTTAAAAAACTAGCATGGTGTAGAGTCAATCTTTCTAAATTACTATTTCACTCCTTCCTTCTGGCAGGGGAAAGATAAAAAGTGTTCAACATTATGGTTTTTTTTTACTTACATTGGAACAAAATTTAAAGTATTTCTTACCATAATTATAACTAGACAAGTAAAAGTATCAAGAAACATGAACTATTTGAAAAGACTTATCTTGAATGAACCACGTAAGAAAAATCTTTACACAGTCATAGAAGGCCAGATAAACCAAACATCATTTCTCAAGATTGATACAAATGAGACTAGCATTTTAATTTGCACAGGAAAAGAGTGATGGGGAAATGAAAGGGTGTGCAATATGAAAGCAATTCCTTGAGATGCTTCAATTAGATTCTTGTCCTTTCTCCTTAACAAAGGGAAAACCACATATTTAAAACAGATACCCTCTCAGAAATGACAATCATATTGCAATCTGGGTTGCTTCAGGGTGATCTGCTGGTTTCCAATGAGCCCTGTTCTTAGTATGAAGATACCCTCCTCTGATATATATCTCACTGAGAAGTAAAAGAAGTAGTCATCTGTTAAACAGATTTTACAGCACAGAGGGATCTTAGGAGAACTCATATGCTAAAAGAAATTATTGAAAACTTGAACATCACTAACAGAAAAGATCTCAGAGGCTTGAAGATAAATGATGTGGTCCTGAGCCTGCCTACCTGTCTCCCCACTCTTCTTTTTTCCTTTCAAACCCCTTCTCTCCCTTCTCTTTTCCCTCTCTTCCTTCTATGAAGGAGATACACTATTAGAATAATATATCAAAAAACTTAACTAGTCCTCTCCTGGATTGAAATCAATATTCTTCACTTAATTTAAAGATGCAAAGGAATTTAAGTTATTCTTAAAATGAAAACTTTTTTTGAAAATTCTGTATAAAAAAATTATTCCTTGAAATTAAATTCAATGGTAATTAACTCACTTGTAGCAGCAATATCCAAATTACTTGTAAAACAAATATAAGTGATTGAGATTATTATGCTGTTTATTTGCTGGAGAAATATAAACCTGAAGTTCGATAATCTCTACACTCTGTGTGTTATTGGAAGCTCTGGAGTTATCACAGAGATATTCCCAGGCAGAGAAGTTAGAGAGCTCCAAGTTTCCCCAGTGATGTCAAATGAGCAGCTCTATTTTGTTTCTTACATATATTGGGTTTCCACATCAGATTTTATATGAAGAAATAATTCTCAATCTAAAAGTATTTTGAAGAACACAAATTTTATGTTTTCTAGAAAATTAAAAGAAGTGGCTTCTCTAATATTTTGGGTTTGTTTCTAGTTGCAAAAGGATTTAGGTATTTTGGGGGAGCTTGTAAATATAAAGATACATCTCATTTTCTTTATTAGACTAGAATATATCACAGTTTTCTCACCTCTTGAACTATTCACCACTGGATGAAGGAATCATAAGTGTTCTCACCTCTACCAACCATTTTGTGATCATTTCTAAATGACTGTCAGGTAAAGCTAGACCATCCTGATGAAAACACCTTAAAGGCCATACATTGCTGCAATAAAAATGAACTTAATATGTAGTTCCTAGCATCTTTTCTCCTCTGACATCTAAGGGATAGATTCAGATTAATGATTAGACAGGATTCCAACATCATGATAAATTGCTATAAGTAGAGCAGAGGTGAGTGTTCCTGGAGAAGAGTGGTGGATTCTCTGAACATCACGGGGCTTGGCCAAGTGCAGTGGCTTATGGGAGGCTGAGGCAGGAGGATCACTTGAACCCAGGAGTTTGGGGCCAGTTTGACCAATGCAGTGAGATCTCCTCTTTTGTAACAAATAAATAATAATAATTAGCCAGGTGTGGTGGTGGCCCACCTGTAGTCCCAGCTACTCTGGAGACTAATGTGGAAGGATTACTTGAACACAGGAACTTGAGGCTTCAGGGAGTTGTGTTTGTGCCACTGTACACCAGCCTGGGTGACAGAGACAGACTTTGTGTCAAAAAAAAAAAAAAAAAGAAGACGAAGGAGAAGGAGAAGGAGAAGGAAGAAAAAAGAAAAAATCATTGGGTTTGGCTTTGAAAATGTCAATTGGCTTTGACAGTTTTACATGTATTTTGAAAATGAACAGGAGAGATCATAACCAACCACACACCAACAATGATTTTAGGCAATTATGCTGATAATTTAAGCAAGTAACTCACTGTCTCAATTATTTGGATATTGCAAACATCTTTTTAAAAGCTGAAATGCTTGTATTACTTCCTTAATTTTTCATTCTGAGCAATAATATACATGAAATGAATACCCTGTAAGTAATTAAATTTCTCAACCTTCAGAGTTTTTAGTAGTTCCCATGTAGCTTCCCAACTCAGTCACCAAAGTGCTTTTTTTTTTCCCCCTCAAGACAAATGACTGTCTTGGTGTTAAAATACACCTCTCCCAACCTCAAAGATCCTTACATGTCAGTATTTAGGGAAGGCTTTTGCACCTCCTACAAGTCTTCGCCACTGGAAATAGTCTAATTTGAAACCAAAATGTTTAGTTTCCTGAAATGGGCCATTAGTTAACAAGTCCTGAGGGTGCCATGCATCCCCTCAAGCTTTTGTCTGGCAATGCTGTTTGTAAGGTTCTCTTCAGCGAAACTTAAAGCACAGTTGAAAAGGCATAATTCAGAAATACATGGTTATTCTTTCCAAGGACATTTTCTTTTATTTTGTTCATGGTAATAAAACAACAGAAATGTGCTTGTAGAAGTATTTTCCCAAAAGTTTTGTTTCCTGTTTGGATCTTTTGCACCAAAGACAGAGAGATAAACAAACAAGAACACACGTATCCAGAAATTTTAACAGAAGAAGCTGATACCAGAGTTTGTCCTATCTTACACAGTTTTACTTTCCTTCTCCAGTTTTTATATTATCTATAATGTGTATTTACAGGTAAATCAAGACTTGTCAACTAATTTTTTCTTTTAAACTGAAAAAATAACAGGGCATTCTTAAAATTTAACAAAGAGGAAAACTACCTCTGATACTCTATTCTACTAACAGAATTATCTCTTTTCTCCTTGCTACACTGTACCACTTGCACATTTGATATTTATATTGTGATATTCATAGAATAAATGCAAGATAGTACTCTGTCTGTTTTTATCATGTGACAACTTACATTTCCCATCCCCTATAGTTACTGTCTCACCATCTACATAATATAGTCAAAATGGATGTACTATAATTTGTTTAGCCATTTCCTTATTATCAGACATTTAGAGGGACAGAGAGATTATTCTGCTCTTCATTTGAATTTTACTGTAAATTTGCAAATGTAAATTTTTTTGCACCAAATGACAAAGCAATTTTTATTCTTGATAAGTACAGGTGTATTACAACACAAAATAATAGTACCAAATTCAACTGACACCAACAAATTGAGAGTAATCTGATTTTACTATATTTATTGTATTTATGTTTAAATTTAAGTGCATGTCATATATAAATATAATATTTCATAGATATATGCGATATTTTACTATTTTATAATTTTCAAAAGATGCTTCTTTTTGCATAATTGATGAGCTTGAAATAAAGGGGACAGTAGTAATTAACTTCTTTGTATTGAGCTTTTCTTAATTAAGCTTGAACTTCCATTCACAATTGCTACAAAAAGCATACAATACCTTGGAATACAGCTAACAAGGGAAGTGAAGGACCTCTTCAAAGAGAACTACAAACCACTGCTCAAAGAACTCAAACACTTAAGGTGATTGATATGTTAATTAGCTTGATTTAACCATTTCACATTATATATATATAAAATATCATTTTGTTATTCATAATACATACAATTATCATTGCCAATTTATAATAAAACAAAAAAATAAAAATTAAATAAAAATACACAAATGATTTATGGATGACATTAGCCTATTTAAGAACTCAATAAATTTTTGCTCTAATTATGATAATGTTTTTGTTATTTGACTATATTGTTAGGCCAGTATAAACTATATTATTAAGAACATCACTTCTACTTCCACATAATTTGACTTCTAACATAGATAGTCCTGCAGTGTATTTTGACTACAGAGATTCTTCTTATTAAGGGATTTTTTGCCTTTTTCAAATCATAATGCAATGGGGAAAGAATGGCTTTTTCAATAAATGGTGCTTAGTCAATTGGAAATTCACTTGGAAAAAGTTATATCTTGACTCTTTACCTTGGACCATAAACTAAAGCGAATTCCAGATGGGCTGTATGTCTAAATGTGAAAGACAAACATTATAGCTCATAAAAGAAAGTGTAGAAAAAGGTTTGTTTCTTTGAAATAAGAAAAGATTGTTTAAACATTCATTATACAGAATCATTATGAAAGTTAAAATGATAAATAAAACTATCTTAAAATTATGAATCTGTTCGAACAACATTACTAAAAGACTATGTTGGCAATACAAAAAGTAAGAGAAGATACAATCAATACATTTGACAAACCTCTTTCATAATATTTATAGGCATTCCATGAACAAATATTTAAATGCTGAATAGAAAAATAGGCAAAATACTTAAACAGATACTTCCTAATGAAAAATACAAGATATATAAGAAAAATATGTTCTTGAATGTTCATAGCAGCATTATTTGCAATAGATTCAAATAGATAACTATCCAAATAACAATCAACATCAAAATTGGGGTATTTTCACAGACTCAAATACAAAAACAATAATTAAGAATGAATTCCAACTACATGTACAATTAGATGAATACCACAAACAAAATGTTGAACAAATTAAAAAATAGAAAAATTGTTAAAATGAATAAAAAAGCAAAACCTAAGTATTTGCTCTCAACAACTGATACATGTTGTTGAGATAATAATGAGATAAATTAAAAGTGCATACATAGAAAAAATGTATTATGTAAACATTAAGCATATGAAATCTGGATTAGCTATATTAATAGCTTATGATATTGACTTTAAAGACAAAGAGAATTACTAATGAAAAAAGGGCATTTCATAACAATAAGGGCATCAGTATATCAAAATAATGTAACATTGCTAAATGTGTAAGAATCCAATTTACAGAACTTTAAAATGCGTGAAGCAAATTTGACAGAATTAAAGGAGGAAATGGAAGAATATTTTTAGCAACCACATTTAGTAATTAGAAAAACAACTAGACATGAAAATAATCAGTAAGGTTCAATGACATAAACAATGGTATAAGCCACCTTGAATTGTCATCTATAGACCCCTACACCCAACAACTATAGAATCATATTATTTTCAAGTATGCATGGTATGTTCCCCAAGATAAACTTTAGACTAAGTCATAAGACAAGTTTCAATACATTTAAGGAATTGAAATTATATGGAGTATGTTTACTGACCTGTCATAATAAAATAGTATAGAGTCAGTGACTTCAACAACAGAAACTTATTTCTCATGGTTCTAACCACTGGAAAGTCCGAGATCAAGGTCCTGGCAAGGTAGGTATTATTCCAAGGCTACTTTTCTTGGCTTGTAGATGTAGGCTCGCACGCCCATTTTATGTGTGTTTTGTAGATAGAGAATTATCTTTCTCTTTTTATGAGGCCACAAATACTACTTAATTGGCACCCCAACTATATTAACTTATTTGATTTTAATTAACATACATACACTTAGCATATATATGTTTATCTCTTTCTTTTTAGTTATACTGTAAATTCTGGGGTACATGTGCAGCACATGCAGGTTTGTCACACGGGTATGCATGTGCCATGGTTGTTTGTTGCACCCACTGACCCATCATCTATATTAGGTATTTCTCCTAATGCTATCCCTCCTTCTACCCTATCCCTTGACAGGTCCCAGTGTGGGATGTTCTCCTCCCTGTGTCCATGTGTTCTTACTGTTCAACCCCCACCTATGAGTGAGAACATGGAGTGTTGTTTTTCTGTTCTTATGTTAGTTTACTGAGAATAATGGTTTCCAGCTCATCCTTGTCTCTGAAAAGGGCATGAACTCATCCCTTTTGTATGGTTGCATTGGATTCTGTGATGTATATGTGACTCATTTTCTTTATCCAGTCTATCATTGATGCGCATTTGGGTTGGTTCCAAGTCTTTGCTATTATGAACAGTGCTGAAATAAACATATGTGTGATTCATCTTTATAGAATAGTGATTTATAATCCTTTGGGTATATACCCAGTAATGGGATTGCTGGGTCAAATGGTATTTCTAGTTTTAGATCCTTGAGAAATTGCCACACTGTCTTCCACAATGGTTGAACTCATTTACACTCCACCAACAGTTAAAAAACGTTCCTATTTCTCCACATCCTCTCCAGCATCTGTTGTTCCCTGACTTTTTAATAATTGCCATTCTAACTGGCATAAGATGGTATCTCAATGTGGTTTTGATTTGCGTTTCTCTAATGGCCACTGATGATGAGCATTTTTTTCATATATCTGTTGGCTGCATATATGTCTTTTTGAGAGTGTCTGTTCATATCCTTCTCCCATTGTTGATGGGATTCTTTGTTTTTTTCTTGTAAATGTGTTTAAGTTATTTGTAGATTCTGGATATTAGCCCTTGATCAGATGAATAGATTGCAAAAATTTTCTCCCATTCTATAGGTTGCCTGTTCACTCTGATGATAGTTTCTTTTGCTGTGCAGAAGCTTTTTAGTTTAATTAGATTCCACTTGCCAATTTTGGCTTTTGTTGCCATTGTTTTTTGTTTTAGTCATGAAGCCTTGCTGTGCCTATGTCCAGAATGGTATTGCCTAGGTTTTCTTCTAGGGTTTTTATGGTTTTAGGTCTTACATTTAAGTCTTTAATCCATCTTCAGTTAATTTTTTTTTTTTTTTGTAAGGTGTAAGGAAGGGATCCAGTTTCATCTTTCTGCATATGGCTAGTTTTCCCAACACCATTTATTAAATAGGGAATCCTTTCCTCATTATTTGTTTGTCAGGTTTGTCAAAGATCAGATGGTTGTAGATGTCTGGTGTTATTTTTGAGGTCTCTGTTCTGTTCCTTTGGTCTATGCATCTGCTTTGGAACCAGTACCATACTGTTTTTGTTACTGTAGCCTTGTAGTATAATTTGAAGTCAGGTAGCATCATGTCTCCAGCTTTGTTGTTTTTGCTTAGGATTGTCTTGGCTATGTGGGAGCTTTTTTGGTTCCATATAAAATTTAAAGTAGTATTTTCTAGTTATTTGAAGAAAGTCAGTGGTAGTTTTATGGGGATAGCATTGAATCTATAAATTACTTTGGGCAGTATGGCCATTTTCACAATATTGATTCTTTGTATCCATAAGCATGGAATGTTTTTCCATTTGTTTGTGTCCTCTCTTATTTCCTTGAGCAGTAGTTTGTAGTTCTTCTTGAAGAGTTCCTTCACATTCCTTGGAAGTTGTACTCCTAGGTATTTTATTCTCTTTGTAGCAATTGTGAATGGGAATTCACTCATGATTTGGCTCTCTGTTATTGGTGTATAGGAATGCTTGTAATTTCTGCACATTGATTTTGTATCCTGAGACTTTGCTGAAGTTGCTTATCAGCTTAAGGAGATTTGGGGCTGAGACAATGGTGTCTTCTAAATACACAATCATGTCATCTGTAAACAGAGACAATTTGATTGTTTCTTTTCCTATTTGAATACCCTTTCTTTCTTTCTTTTGCCTGAATGCCCTGGCTAGAACTTCCAATACTATGTTGAATAGGCCTGGTGAGAGAGGGCATCTTGTCTTGTGCCAGTTTTCAAAGGGAATGCTTCCAGTTTTGGCCCCTTCAATATGATATTGGCTGTGGGTTTGTCATAAATAATTCTTATTATTTTGAGATATGTTTCATCAATACCTAACTTACTGATATGTTTTAGCATAAAGGGTTGTTGAATTTGGTTGAAGGCCTTTTCTGCATCTATTGAGATAATCATGTGGTTTTTGTCATTGGTTCTGTTTATTGATTTGTGTATGCTGAACTAGCCTTGCATCCCAGGTATGAAACTGACTTGATGATGGTGGACAAGCTTTTTGATGAGCTGCTGGATTCTGTTTGTCAGTATTTCATTGAGGATTTTCTCATCGATGTTCAACAGAGATATTGGCCTGAAATTTTCTTTCTTTGTTGTGTCTCTGCAAGGTTTTTGTTGTGTCTCTGCCAGGTTTTTGTATCAGGATGATGCTGGTCTCATAAAATGAGTTAAGGGGGGATTCCCTGCTTTTCTGTTGTTTGGAATAGTTTCAGATAGAATAGTGCAAGCTCCTTTTTGTACCTCTGGCAGATTTGGCTATGAATCTATCTGGTCCTCGATTTTTTTTGGTTGATAGTCTATTGAAATTGCATCAATTTCAGAACTTTCCTCTATTCAGAAATTTAACTTCTTCCTGGTTTAGTCTTGGGAGTGTGTATGTGTCCTTAAATTTATGCATTTTTCCTAGATTTTCTAATTTATTTGCTAGATTTTCTAGATTTTCTAATTTATCTAGAAGTGTTTATAGTATTCTCTGATAGTAGTTTATATTTCTGTGGGATCACTGGTGATATATCATTTAACATTTTTTATTGCATTTATTTGATTACTCTATTTTCTTCTTTAAAAATCTGGCTAGCAATCTATTTTGTCGATCTTTTCAAAAAACCAGCTCCTGGATTCACTGATTTTTTTGGAAGGTCTTTTTGTGTCTCTATCTCCTTCAGTTCTGCTCTGATCTTAAGTTATTTCTTGTTTTCTGCTAGCCTTTAAATTTATTTGTTCTTGCCTCTCTATTTCTTTTAATTGTGATGTTAGGGTGTCAGTTTTAGATCTTTCCTGTTTTCTGTTGTGAGCATTTAATGCTATAAGTTTCTCTCTACACACTGCTTTACATATGTCCCAGAGATTCTGGTACCCTGTATCTTTGTCTTCAATGGTTTCAAAGAACATCTTTATTTCTGCCTTCATTTTGTTATTTACTCAGTAGTCATTCAGGAACAGTTGTTCAATTTCCATGTAGTTGTGCAGTTTTGAGTGAGTTTCTTAATCCTGAGTTCTAATTTAATTCAACCGTGGTCTGAGAGACTATTCGTTATGATTTCCATTCTTTCACATTTGCTGAGGAGTAGCTTACTTCCAATTACGTGGTCAATTTTAGAATAAGTGTGATATGATGTGAGAGTTCTGTAGATGTCTAGTAGGTCTGCTTGTTCCAGAGCTGAGTTCAAGGTCTGGATATCCTTGTTATTTTTCTGTCTTATTGATTGGTCTAATGTTGACAGTGGTGTGTTAAAGTCTCCCACTGTTACCGTGTGGGAATCTAAGTCTCTTTGTAGGTCTTTAAAAACTTGCTTTATGAATCTGGTTGCTCCTATATTAGGTGCATATATATATATATATATATATATGCACATATATATATGCATATATATATATATATATATATATATATATATATATATATAAAATTAGCTCCTCTTGATGCATTGATCCTTTTACCATTATGTAATGCCCTTCTTTTTGTCTTTTTATTTTTGTTGTTTTAAAGTCTGTTTTATCAGAGACTAGGATATTACAACCCTCCCCCTGCTTTTTTTTTCTTTTCATTTGCTTGGTAAATCTTCCTTCATTCCTTTATATTGAGCCTATGTGTGTCTTTGCAAGTTTGATGCGTCTTGACTCTTTGTCCAATTTGGTAACTTATGTCTTTTAATTGGGGCATTTAGCCTGTTTACATTTAAGATCAATATTGTTATGTGTGAATTTGATCCTGTCATTACAGTGCTAAGTGGTTACTTTGCCTGTTACTTGATGTAGTCTCTTCAGAGCCTTAATGGTATTTACCATTTGGTATGCTTTTGCAGTGACTGGTACTGGTTGTTTCTTTTCATGTTTAGTGTTTCCTTCAGGAGATGTTGTAAGGCAGGCCTGGTGGTGACAAAATCTCTCAGCACTTTCTTGTCTGTAAAGGATTTTATTTTTCCTTTGCTTATAAAGCTTAGTTTGGCTGGATATAAAATTCTTGTATGAAATTATTTTCTTCAAAAATTTTGAATATTGCTTCCACTCCTTTCTGACTTATAGGGTTTCTGCTAAGAGATCTCCTGTTAGTCGGATGGGCTTCCCTTTACGGGTAACTCAACCTTTCTCTATGGCAGCACTTAACATTTTTTCCTTCATTTCAACCTTGGTGAATCTGACAATTATGTGTTTTAGGGTTGCTCTTCTCGAGGAATATCTTTGTGGTGTTCTCTCTGTTTCCTGAATTTGAATGTTGGCCTGCCTTGCTAGATTGGGTAAGTTCTCATGGATAATATTCTAAAAGCATTTTCCAGCTTGGTTCTATTTTCCCTGTCACTGTCAGGTACACCAATCAAACGTAGATTAGGTCTTTTCACATAGCCCCATATTTCTTGGAGGTTTTGTTAGTTTCTTTTCACTCTTTTTTCTCTAATCTTGTCTTCTCACTTTATTTCATTGAGTTTATCTTCAATCTCTGATATCCTTTCTTCTGCTTGATTGATTCAGCTATTGATATTTGTGTATGCTTCATGAAGTTTCTGTGCTGTATTTTTCAGCTCCATCAGGTCATTTATGTTCTTCTCTAAGCTGATTATTCTAGTTAGCAATTTATCTAACCTTTTTTCCAGGTTCTTAGCTTATTTACTTTGGGTTAGAACATGCTCCTTTACCTCAGAGGAGTTTGTTATTACACAACTTCTGAAGCGTACTACTGTCAGTTCATCAAACTCGTTCTCTAATTAGTTTTGTTCCCTTGCTGGTGAAGAGTTGTGATGCTTTTGAAAAGAAGAGGTGTTCTGGTTTTTGGAATTTTCAGCCTTTTTGCACTGGTTCCTCCCCATCTTCCTGGATTTATTTACCTTTGGTCTTTGATGATGATGAGGTTGATATTATTCCTTTCTGTTTGTTAGTTTTCCTTCTAACAGTCAGGCCCTCTCTGCTGCAGGTCTACTGGAGTTTGCTGGGGTTGCACTGCAGACCCTGTTTGCCTGGGTATCACCAGCAGAGGCTGCAGAACAGCAGATTGCTGCCTGTTCCTACCTCTGGAAGCTTCATCCCAAAGGGGCACCTACCAGATGCCAGCCAGAGCTCTCCCTTATCAGGTGTCTGTTGGCCACTACTGGGAGATGTCTCCAAGTCTGGATACACAGGGAATCATGGACCCACTTGAGGAGGCATTCTGTTCCTTATCATAGCTCAAATACTGTGCTGTGAGAACCACTCCTCTCTTTAGATATGTTGGGCAGGGACATTTAAGTCTGCTGAAGCTGCGCCCACTGCCACCCCTTCTCCCAGGTGCTCTGTCCAGGGAGCTGCAGTGGGCTCCGCCCAGTTCAAATTTCCTGGTGGCTTTGTTTACACTGTGAGGGTGAAACCACCTACTCAAAACCTCAGTAATGGTGGATCTGCCTACCCCCATCAAGCTTGTGTCTCATGTAGACCTCAGACTGCTATGCTAGCAGTGAGAATTTCAAGCCAGTGGATCTTTGCTTGCTGGGCTCCATGGGCATGGGACCCATCAAGCCAGGCACTGAAGAGAATCTCCTAGCCTGCCAGTTAAAAAGACTATGGGAAAAACAGTATCTGGGCTGGAATATACCATTTCTTCTGGTACAGTCTCTCATGTCCCTTTGTCCAGGAAAGGGAAATCCCCTGTTCCCTTGCACTTCCTGGGTGAGGTGACTCCTCATCCTGCTTTGGACTGCCCTCCGTGGGCTGCACCCACCATCCAACCAGTGCCGATGAAATGAACTGGGTACCTTAGTTGGAAATGTAGTAATCACCCACCTTCTGCACTGATCGTGGGAAATGCAGACAGAGCTATCCCTATTCGACCATCTTGCCAGCTAATCTTTTTCTTTTAATGAGACCACCAATCCCACTGGATTAGGACCCTACCTATATGACCTCATTTGAATTTAATTATCATATGTATACTTAGCATATATATGTTTATATGTATAGGAGCAAAGTATTAGTAACTTGTATGAGTAGTTTGATTTCAGCATTGTTAAAAAGGATAATACATAAAGTCCACATAGGGTTCATCCTGAGAAATCAAGGTCATTTTTACATTTAAAAAGTTATCAGTGTAATTTGATCTTACCAATAGAGTAAGGTGAGATATTATATGACTATATGTCAACAAAAGAATTTTTGAAACTCCAGTGCCCATTTATGATAAAAACTAGCAGTATACTAAAAATAAAAGAAAACTTTCTCAATCTGATAGTTTCTATGAAAAAACATTATGCATCATAAGAACTATTGAAGAATTAAGCATCTTTAACTAATAAGCCAGTAACTACTTTCAGTGTCAATAAAGAAATTGGTTAAACTGTCACTTCTGTGTTTTAAGACTTGGACCATTGTATAATAACGTGAGAACTTCAAGGAATTTGATATAGAAAATTCAACAGGAAATCTTCTGGGATTACCACCAAGATATAGACCAAAGCTCATTTGATCGTTAAAAGAAGATTCAACCTTCCTAACAGTGTTTTTTGCCTGTAGCCAACAATTCAACATAGTTAATCAGATATTCATGTAATTTCTTGGATTGCAAAGACCTTTAAAAAAATACTCAATCCAAGAATATAACTGCATAATATTTCTGTCATTGTAATTTGATAACCTAATGCACTTCTCAGAATTCAAGTAGACTGGCAGCCTACCCCTCTTCTTTAAAATATATTTAGGTTTTGAAATATTTTAAAATAGGAATTACAATTTTCAATTTTTTAAGCCAGTCAAAATTTATAGTTGTTCAATCCTTAAATCAGTTTCAGAATCTGTGTCCCACCATACTAAAACAAAAACTAGACTGCCTAACTAATGCAGTCACTTTATAAACCCCTTTATGTGTATCAGTAATGATGCAAAAACTAGACTGCCTAACTAATGTAGTCACTTTATAAACCCCTCTATGTGTATCAATAATGAGCATACAACCAAGCAACAACAGAAAATAGGGCAGACTGGGTGGCCAAAAGGAGCTCACTTCAGTGTGAAAACTCAGAGCCTTTGCCCTGTCAAGCAAGACATGATATGCAATATGAATTGCAGTACGTAACAGGTTGTTTCTTTTCTCATTTTTTTCTTAGAGAAATTTTATTTTTTCTTCTAATATTTTATATTCTCTTTTGTTGTTGAGAGTTAAATTACTTACTTGAGGTGATGAAATTTCAACTTCATTTCTTTCTAAGAGAAATATAAATCACCCAGGAATATTAGATTTGAGACTAGAAGCAGCAACTAAAAGAGACTATCTATTCTGGTGAAAAGCTGCATACGTTTTAGCTTCTTAAGAAATAGTTGCACTGCATTATCTGATAATATTTTTCAACTGTATGTAAGAGAACATAGGTGAATGTGCATTCTATGCAAACAATGGGTGGAAAGTAGTAGGTATCTGTTGTTTTTATATATTTTGAAATCCTACTTGTCACTTTTTTATGAAGAATTCAGTGCCAAATCCAATGAACGACCACTTCTTATGGGCTGCTGTGTGCTATTTCCAGTCTACCTTCTGCGCATTATGAGTGAAGGCACATGATTCAAACCAGCAAGGGGCTCTATTACTCCCCCGACCACAGTGAATATATAAGGGTGAGTATATGGACCCTGGCTTTGGATATATGGGTGCTGAAAGAGGGAGTGTTTTCTATTTCTGGTATAAAAAATTACCACAAATGTAGTGATATAAAACAACAAAAATTTATTTTCCTTCAGTTCTAGAGTTCATAAGTCTAAAATGAATCTCGTGGGATTAAAAGCAGTCTCAACAGGCCTAGTAATTTTCCTTGCATTTTCAGCTTCTCAAGGTAGACAAAAATCTTGGCTATTGATGCATCATTCCTATATCTGCTTTCATTGTCACAACACCTATGCCTTTAATGCTACTGCCTCCGTCTTATAAAGACCCTTGTGATTACACTGAGCACTCCCACATAATCCAGAATAAATTTCACGAGACCCACAGAAAAGGAAGAAAATCTGGGTGGGGTGGCAGGCAGTAGCAGCAGAGAACGAAAGGAACTCCCACCACTAGCCAAAGGAACCAGTGAATGATTGTGTGACCCTACCCAAGAAACCATACTTCTCCCACAGATCTTTGTAATGCATGTATCAGGTGATCCCCTTGTGACCCCATGCCACCAGGGCCTTGGGTCTGATACAAAGAGCTGTGTGGAATCTCAGCAGAGCAGCTACTCAGGAACACACAGAGGTCCAGGAGCTTTACACACTCTGGCTCTGGGATCCCCTGCAAGACAGGAAATCCATCCATATATATCCTTAAGAAGGGGGGTGAATTCAGGGCGCCAGTGTCATTCAGCAGGCCTCATTTCCATGGCACCTCACAAGTTAAGACCCACTGGCTTAGAATCCCAGCCAGCCAATGGCAGTGGGTTGGAGTCTGCCTGAGACAGGTCCGAATTCCTGGTGAAAGGGTTGACTGCAATTTCTGCAGTTCAGTCAACTCAGCTGCTCCAGCCTGCCAGCTGTGGACAAGATAGGCAATCCAGATGAGGAATGTTACCCCACAATGCAGCACACTTGCTCTGACAAAAACCAGCCAGACTGATTTTTGGGGCAGGTCCCTGATGCTGTTCTTTCTGACTTGGTGAGACCTCTCAATGGGAGTCTCCAACCAGCTTTTACAGGTGTATGCAGGGCGGCACCAGGTTAGTATTCCCTGAGGCAGAGCTTAAAGAGGAAGGAGCTGGCCACCATGTTTGCCATTTCAGGAGATTCACTGGTGATATCTCCAAGGTATGGAAGAAACTGAGGCCACTAGGGTCTGGAGTGGACCCCCAGAAAACAGCAGCATCTCTACTGTAGAGTTGTCCGTTAGAAAACAAACAAACAACAACAACAAAACAAAGAGGCTGGGCACAGTGGCTCAGCCTGTAATCCCAGCACTTTGGGAGGCCAAGGTGGGTGTATTACCTGAGGTCAAGAGTTTGAGACCAGTCTGGCCAACATAGTGCAACCCCATCTCTACTGAAAATACAAAATCAGCCACGCATGGTGGTCCATGCCTGTAATCCCAGCTACTCAGGGAGGCTGAAGGAGGCGAATCACTTGAACACAAATGGCAAAGGTTGCAGTGAGCCAAAATTGTTCCATTACACTCTGGTCTGGGTAACGAGAGTGAAACTCTACCACAAAAAAAAGAAAAGAAAAGAAAAGAAAAGAGCAAACAGAAAACAACATCAGAAAAAAAGAAAAAGACCCCATGAAAACTTCATTCAAAGGTCAGCAACCTCAAAGATACAAAGTAGAGAAGCCCAGGAAGATGAGAAATAATCAATGCAAAAATGCTGCAAACTCAAAAAGACAGACTGCTTCTTCCCCTCCAAATGACTGCAACACATTCCAGCAAAATCACAGAGCTAAGCTGAGGCTGAGATGGCTGAATGACAGAATTAGGATTCAGGAGGTAGTTAATAATGAACTTTGCTGAGCTAAAGGAACATGGTATACTCTATTGCATAGAAGACTCATGCTAAAACAATAAAGAAGCTGATAGCCAGAATAGCCAGTTTAGAAGAGCATAACCTACCCAAAGGAGCTGAAAAACAACACAAGAACTTTACAATACAATCATAAGTATAAATAGCAGAACAGACCAGGCAGAGGAATGACTCTCAGAACTTGAAGACTATCTTTCTGAAATAAGACAGGCAGACAAGAATAAAGGGGGGAAAAAAGAATTAAAAAGAACAAACAAAACCTCTGAAAAACATAGGATTATATAAATATACCAAACCTACGACAGATTGGGGTACCTAAAGAAAACAGGGAGAAAGAAATTAAGTTGGAAAACTTAAATAATTATTCCAACTTAATTAAGTTGGAATACTTCAGGATATCATCCAGGAGAATCTATAATAACAAGACAGACCAGCATTAAAAATCAGGAAATGCAGAAACCTCAGTAAGTTACTCCACAAGATCAACCCCACTACACATAATCATCAGATTCTCCAAGGTCAAAATGAAAGAAAAAATGTTAAGAGTAGACAGAGAGAAAGGCCAGGTCCCCTAGAAAGGGAAACCCATCAGACTAACAGTGGACCTCTAAGTGACAACCTTATAGACCAGAAGAGATTTAAGGCCAATATTCAACACTTTTAAAGAAAAGAATTCCCTACTCAGAATTTCATATTTGGTCAAACTAAGTTTCACAAGCAAAAGAGAAATATTTTTTTAAGATAAGCAAATGCTATGCAAATTCATCACCAACAGGCCTGCCTTGCAAGAGCTCCTGAAGAAAGCACTAAATATGAAAAGGAAAAATCATTTCTAGCTACTACAAAAACCCACAGAAGTACACAGACCAGTGACACTATGAAGCAACCACATAAGTGTAAAATAACCAGCTAGCATTATGATGACAGTATCAAATTCACACATAACAATACTAATCTGAAATGCAAATGGGCTACCCCAATTAATAGGCACAGAATGGCAAGCCATATAAAGAGCCAAAATCTATCAGTTAACTGTCTTCAAGAGACCCAGCTCATGTGCACAGACTCAAAAATAAAGGGATGGAGGAAAATTTACCGAGCAAATGGAAAATGGAAAAAAGTAATCCTAGTTCTGATGAAACAGACTTTAATACAATGAAAATCAAAACACACAAAGAAGGATATTACATAAAAGTAAAGGGTTCAATTAAACAAGAAGAGCTAACTATCTCTAATATATATATGCACCAATACAGGAGCACCTCGATTCACAAAGCAAGTTTTAAGAGACCTTCAAAGAGACTTACACTCTCACACAGTAACAGTGGGAGACATTAACACCACACTGACAATATTAGATCAAGAGACAGAAAATTAACAAAGATTTTCAGGACCTGAACTCAGCTCTGGATCAAGTTAACCTCATAGATATTTACAGAACTTTCCACCCAAAAAAAGTTGACCATACATTCTTCTCGGTATCAAATGGCACTTACTCTAAAATTGCTCACATAATCAGAAGCAAAAAACTCTTTAGCAAATGCAAAAGAACTGAAATCATAAAGAACAGTCTGTCAGACCACAGCACAATCAAATTAGAATTCAAGATTATGAAATTCATTTAAAACCACATAACTGCATGGAAATTGAACATCCTGCTCTTGAATGACTCTTGGGTAAATAATGTAATTAAGGCAGAAATCAAGAAGTTCTTTGAAATTAATAAGAACAAAGAGACAATGTGCCAGAATCTCTGGAACACAGCTAATGCAGTGTATTAAAATGGAAATTTATACCACTAAATGCCCACATCAAAAAGGTAGAAAGATCTCAAGCTAAAAACCTATTATCTCAGCTAAAAGAACTAGAGAACCAAGAGCAAACAAACCCCCCAAATAGCAGAAGACAGGAAATAACCAAGATCAGAGCTTAACTGAAGGAGACAGAGACATGAAAAATCCTCCAAAAATCAATGAATCCAGAAGCCAGTTTTTCAAAAAATTTAATAAAATAGACCACTGGCTAGACTAATAAAGAAAGTAAGAGGGAAGAATTAAATAAACACAATCAGAAGTGATAAGGGGAATATCACCACTGACCACACAGAAATACAAACAACCATCAGCAAATACTACAAACACCTCTATGACCGTAAACCAGAAAATCTAGAACTAATTGGTAAAGTCCTGGACACATACTTCCTCCCAAGACTGAACTAGGAAGAAACTGAATCCCTATATAGACCAATAAAGAGTTCTGAAATCCAGGAAGTAATAAATAGCCTACAAAAAAAAAAAAAAAAGAAAAGCCCGGATCAGATGGATTCACAGCTGAATTCTACCAGAGGTACAGAAAAGAGCTGACATCAATTCTTCTGAAACTATTCCAAAAAATTGAAAAGGAAGGACTTCTCCCTAACTCATTCTATGAGTTCAACATCATCCTGATACCAAAATCTAGAAGAGATAAAACAAAAAAAGAAACTTTGAGGCCAATATCTGTGATGAACATTGATGGAAAAATCCTCAATAAAATACTGGCAAACCAAATACAACAGCACATCAAAAAGCTTATCCAACATGATTAAGTAGACTTCATCCTTGTGATGCCAGTTTGGTTCAATATATGAAAATAAATATGATTTGTCACATAAACAGAACTAAATACAAAAACCACGATTTTCTCAATAGACACAGAAAAGGTCATCAGTAAAATGCAACATCCCTTCGTATTAAAAACTCTCAATAAACTAGAAATGGAAGGAACATATCTCAAAATAATAAGGGCTATATATAACAAACTCACAGGCATTATACTGAATGGGCAAAAGCTGGCAACATTCCCCTTGAAAACCAGCACAAGGCAAAGATGTCCTCTCTTACCACTCTATTCAACACAGTATTGGAAGTTCTGGCCAGGACTATCAGGCAAGAGAAAGAAATGAAGGGTATTCAAATAGAAAGAGAAGAAATGAAATTATCTTGGTTGCCGATTATCTGATCCTATATCTAGAAAACCCCATCATCTCAGCCCAAAAGCTTCTTAAGCTGATAAGAAACTTTAGAAAACTCTAATACTAAATCAATGTGAAAAAAATTGCAAGCATTCTTATGCAGCAACAGACAGCAAGCAGGGAGCCGAATCATGAATGACCTTCCATTCACATTTGTAACAAAAAGCATAAAATACCTAGGAATACAGAATACAGCTAACAAAGGAAGTAAAGGACCTCGTCAAGGAGAACTACAAACCACTGCTCAAAGAACTAAGAGAGGATAGAAACAAATGAGGAAATATTCCATGCTCATGGATAGGAAGAATCAATGTCGTAAAAATGGCCATACTGCCCAAAGTAATAGATTCAATATACTCCCATTCAACTACCATTGACATTCTTCAAAAAATTAGAAAAAAAAATTAATTATGTGGAACCAAAGGAGTGTCTGAATAGCCAAAACAATCCAAAGTAATTTATAAATTCAATGTTATTTCTGATAAACTACCATTGACATTCATCACAGAATTAGAAAATCTATTTTAAAATTCATGTGAAACCAAAAGAGAGCCAGAACAGCCAAGGCAATTGTCAGCAAAAGAACAAAGCTGGAAGCATTACACTATTCAACTTCAAATGATACTACGTGGCTACAGTAACCAAATCAGCATGGTACTGGTAGAAGAATAGACACACAGACCAATGGAACAGAATAGAGAACTCAGAAATAAGACTGTACACCAAAACCATTTGATCTTTGACAAACCTGACAAGTACAAGCAATAGGGAAAGAACTCCCTATTTAACAAATGGTGCTGGGAGCACTGGCTAGTTATACGCAGAAAATTGACACTGGGCCCCCTTTTTAGACAATATACAAAAAAATTAATTCAAGACAGATTAAAGACTTAAATGTAAAACCCCAAACTAAAAAAAAAAAAAAAAAAAAAAAAAAAAAAACCCTAGCAGAAAATCTAGGCAATACCATTCAGGACATAGTCAAGAGCAAATATTTTATGATAAAAACACCAGAGCAATTGCAACAAAAGCAAAAATTGACAAATGGGATCTAATTAAAGAGATTCTGCACAGCAAAAGAAATTATCATCAGAGTGAACAGGAAACCTGCAGAACATGAGCACATTTTTGCAATCTATCCATCTGACAAAAGTCTAATATCCAGAGTCTATAAGAAACTTAAACAAATTTACAAGAAAAAGCAAATAACCCCATTAAAAAGTGGGGAAAAATGGCTGGGGATGGTGGCTCATGCCTGTAATCGAGCACTCTGAGGGGCTGAGGCAGGTGCATCACCTGAGGTCAAGAGTTCGAGACCATCTGGGCCAACTTGATGAAACCCTGTCTCTTCTAAAAATATTAAAAAAAAAAAAAAAAACTGACTGGGTGCGGTGGCACATGTCTGTAGTCCTAGCTACTCAGGAGGCTGAGGCAGGAGAATTGCTTGGACCCAGGAGGCAGAGGTTGCAGTGAGCTGAGATTGTGCCACTGCACTCCAGCCTGGGTGATAGAGTGAGACTCCCTCTCTCCTCCCCCTAAAAGTGGGGAAAGGACATGAACGGACACTTCTCCAAAGAAGACATACATATGGCCAAGAAACACTGAAAGAAAGCTCAACATCCCTGATCACGGATGAAATACAAATCAAAACTACAATGAGATAGCATCTCACACCTGCCAGAATGTCAATTACTAAAAAGTCAAAACAACAGATGCTGGTGGGGTGCAGAGAAAAAGGAATGCTTTTACACTGTTGGTGGGAGTGTAAATTATTGTGTAAATTATTGGATGTAAATTATTGTAAGTTCAATCATTGTGAAAGGCAGTATGGCAATTCCTCAAAGACCTGGCGGAAGAAATACCATGCAACCCAGTAATCCCATTACTGGGTTTATACTGAAAGGAATATAAATCATTCTGTTATAAAGATACATGCACACCCATATTTATTGCAGCACTATTCACAATAGCAAAGACATAGAATCAGTGTAAATGCTCATCAATGAAAAAACGGATACAGGAAATGTACATATACACCATGGAATACTACGCAGCTGTAAAAACAAATGAGAGCATGTCCTTTGCAGGGACAAGGATGGAGTTGGAAGTTGTTATCCTCAGCAAACTAATGCATGAACAGAAAACCAAACACCGCATGTTCTCATTTGTAAATGGGAGCTGGACGATAAGAACACATGGACACATGAGAGGGAACATCACAAACTGGGGCCTGTTGGAGGTAGGGATGGGAGGAAGGAGAGCATCAGGAAGAACAGCTAATGGATGCTGAGCTTAATACCTAGGCTGTGGGATGATCTGTGCAGCTGACTAACATGGTACATGTTTAGCTATGTAGCAAACCTGCACCTCTTGCATATGTACCCCTGAACTTAAAATAAAAGTTGAAACAAAGATTTTTATCTATAGCAATTTCTAAATAAAAAAAAGAATTGGAAATAATAAGTATTGGTAGGGATATAAAGAAAAGGAAACACTATGCACAGTTGGTGAGAATGTAAAAATGGTTCAGACACTATGAGAAACAGGATAGTGGTTCCTCAAAAATCTAAAAATAGAATTAGTATATAATCATGTAATTCCACTTCTGGATACAGACTCAAAATAATTAAAAGCAGGGACTCACACTGATATTTGTACAGTCGAGTTCATAGTCCCATTATTCACAATAGCCAATGGTTAAATTGACCCTAGTGTCCATTAACAGATGAATGAATGAATTAAATGCAATATATCATACTGTAACTGAAAGGTGGTTGCTGCTGTATATCTGTACAGTCCATGAAGAGTGTTGAGGTCAATGGAGCAAGTCAAGTAGATCATATCTAGCTACCTGATATGAGGAAGGTGATAACCAGGAGACAGATTTATAAAGTAGATATCTGGGTCAAGCATCCAAGGAAGCAGAGGAGGCAGATACTGCAAATTGTGTCAAGTGTGACAAAGCCCTCCTTCTGATATGATAAAAAGTCCAGCTAATACTCAAAATGGAGGTTGAGGCTACATAAAATTACAAGAATTCACTAGTTATGATGGTTGTACAACAACGTGGATGTAGTTAATGCCACTGAACTATATATTTAAAATGGTTAAAGTAGTATATTTTATGTTATACATATATAACTTACCATAATTTTAAAAATAAAGCTATTAAAAACAATCTCATGTCTCTACAATTATTAATTTTCTATACTAATTTTTAAAAACAGATTTCAAAGATGGTAAGTGGCTATTCCAAGATTCTTCAGCTAATATTTGGCTTAGCAGGTGTCATCTAACTCCAACTTCATATATTATTAGCCACAAATATATATATATATATATGTGTGTGTGTGTGTGTGTGTGTGTGTGTGTGTGTGTAATATATGTGTATCTATCTACCTATGTATAATTATAAAAAACTATTTTTCTAAAATTTTTTTGCATACCCATAGAAAGAGTGTAATTCTTACTCCTAACAGTTTTATAAATTATTGATGATTTGATATAATAAATCAACCTCCATGCAGGTATTCAAGCCCCAAATCTGGGAGTTATGTTTTCTCTCCCATTTTTACCCATGTATATAAACCATTATAAAGTATCTTCAGCCCTATCTCCTTAACATCTTCCGCATAGTTTCATCTCTCCCATTTTCACTATTTCTAACCTGGTTGAAACTACATATTGTCTTAGACACGACTAATAACCTCCTGACATCATTTTATATCCCCATATGGACCTTCTGCACAGACCATGTGACTCCGAAATGTACAAAAGATATCACTCTTGAGCTCAGAAGTGGGCATACTTTTTTTGCAAATGACCAAACAGTAAATACTTTAGGCTGTATAGGCCATCTGGTCTTCGTTGCAAGTGCTCAATTGTGCCCAACTAGCATGAAAACAGCCATAGACAACAGATAATTGTAAACAGATATGTGTAGCTTCATTATAATAAGACTTTATTGTGAAAGCAGGTTGCTGACAAATTTGGCTCATTCTTAATCTATTTTAAGACTTACCAATAGATCTCCATTGCCCTTAGAATGAAAAACAAATTCTTAAGTCTGACTCACAAGATTT